>NC_134356.1:49716135-50016135 GCF_048569485.1 Anomaloglossus baeobatrachus | reverse complement strand
GTACTCTGGGGCAGCGTCTGAACTACCAGTGAGTATAAGACCTGGAACCACAGCCCCTGTCTCTCCTTTACCAGCACCGTCGCCCAGCACTGCGGCTTTAACGGGGACTACCACCACCCCCGTCCTTCCTTAGTCATCCTCCCCGGGGTAACTCCACTCCGTCTGTGGGGAACGACACCATCCCAGCTGCGACCTTCACCATCAGCCTCGGAGAGCAGCATCTGCAGCGGCAGCCCATACTTGGCCACAGACCACAGGTGGCATCACGATCTAAAAAGACTGTCCATGACAGTCACTACCACCCCCGTCCTTCCTCCCATCCACCGCCTTCCCTCCCTCCTGTTCATCTCGGGGTCACAAAACCAGGTCAGGCTAGCCCGTGATGACGCAGAGGATCTGCACCCCCGGCCCGGCAATGTGTCGGGTGAAAACCCCTCGACCCCAGGGTGTTACAGATTTGGCAGGAGCAGGTTCTATTTTCCTGGTGATAGGAGCAGACATGGCAGGACCAGGTTCTGTTGGAGATGTGGAAGTTATGCCTTTAGTCACATCGGCAAAAGACAATGATATAGGGGTAGTAATTTGATAGAGTTCTTATACTGAAGTATTAGTGATTATCATCCTTAGAAAAATAACCATAGTGCAGAGTAAAAAAAATATTTTTTCCTTTTTTATTTACACTGAAGAGCAAAAGGGTAACAATGTTGGGAACCTTTGACTTTCAGTCTCCATATCTCCTCATCCACTACAGGTTCGAGAGAGAGACGACCTTCATTTTATAGACAATCATATTGACTGTCTCATACATAAATTTGACTTGCAGCTATTTAGCATATGTTTAGTTATGCATATTCTTGTCATGTCACTGCATTGTGCCTGTTTTGCTCTTAAAAATCTAAATTTTTATCCATATTATTTTGTTAGTATTTTGTAAATCCACCTGTTGCTTTCATCACTGCCTGAATCCTTCTTGACATGCTCTTGATCAAAATCAAGCATGTCTCCCACAAAATCTGATCTCAGGTCCTTTGTATACATTCCCCAATGTTGGTGCATACTGGTCAACTCACTTGAGTATGTATACGGCTTTTTCTTCTACATCTACCCACGTATGTTCATTTGGGTTGATGTCTGAGAACTGTGGGGCCAATCCAGCACCTCTACTTTATTGTCATTGAACCATTTCTTCGCCAATCTCAATGTATGCTTCCACTCGTTCTGTTGCTCAAACACTATGTCGTCGTTTTCATAATCATAGAATTTAAAGTAACTCATCTTGTAGGATACTCCCATATAGCTCAGCATTGAGACCACCATCAACTCTAGTCAAGTATCCAACATCTTTGGCTGTTGACTTTTGCCTTATGACTCCAAAACACCTGGTTCCAATCTTTTACTGTCCACTTTTCGTTTTTTTGCAAACTCAATCCGATGCTTCTTTTGACAATATTGATGTTGAAGCTTCTTCACCTTTTTCTGGGCATTCCTGACTTGTATAACGTGCACTGCATGGTGCTTGCGTGGACGTCTGTGATCTCCCTATTATGAAACATACGTGCCGCCTCCACTGCCATGTTTGTTGCGCCAGAACTGATAGACCCTGTGATGAGCCGATTTGTTGGCTCCAATATTTTGCCTGGACGTCCACCTCTAGGCTTTTGAATGAATGAATGAATGAATGAATGAATGGATCAATTTTTTCATATTCTTCCAACTGTTATGGCCTCACATGATGCAGTTTGGCTAAATTGTTTGGCTGAGAAACCGCTATACCCTTGTGATTTTGGCCTGGTAACATGCACAGAAGTTGACACAAATGGGTTTGAATGGCTAATAAAGGTTGCATCCTCACATGTGACCTGTTTGCTTGTAATCAGTGTGTGCATAAAAGCTGAGTGAGTTTCTGAGATCCAGACAGACTCTTGCATCTTTCATCCAGCCACTGACATTTCTGGATTGTGAGTCATGGGGAAAGCAAAACAATTGTCAACGGATATACGGGAAAAGATAGTTGAACTGTATAAAACAGGCAAGGGATACAAAAAGATATCCAAGGAACTGATAATGCCAGTTGTCATGTAAAACTCTTGAAGGGTCCTTACACCCCTCCCCACCATCAGCCACAGATCGTCATGACGATTATCTGATCGGCCTGAAAGTTTAGGTATTTATGACTCTGGGTGATGGTAGAGCTGCAGGCAAAGGATGCATAAAAAAGACAATCCTTTGTTCTGTTGGAGGGAAAACTCCTAATACAGTTTTTTACGTGGCCCGTTAATGCTAGAAAAATGAAAAACATGCTGCCAGAATCCCTGTGGAGCGCTGAACCCAGCGCACCGTTTAGCTTGACTGGAAGATCGCTGGTATCACGACAAATTAGTATTGGCCAGTAAAATCATGCTAGATGCGTTGTGTTTGGTATTTATGTAAATGTAAAATCGAGATATAAAATATGACGCTAGTATCTTTCACCTGTGTAGCCCAGGGGCAAAGATATTTGAAAAGCTAGAATTAAAGAACTTTGTGCCAATCTTGGCACAGCCCACAAGAGACTGTAAAATGACGTCACAGAGAGGGGGGTTACCTGAGCGCATAAGAGCGATTAGCTCCTTGATGGGGGGAGTCAGTACTGGAGGGCATCAGTAAGTGGTGATGCTGGTCGTTTTCCTACCATCTCCTTCTCTTGGAGATCTTCCCTCCCTAAATTCAGACGTCACATCTATGGCACGAGTTTAGTAAGTTTCACGTTTATACCTTTTATTTTTATGTAACTGTCTATACTGTATTTGTATTGTTCCCTTTTGTAAATTCTTGTATATTTTTATAAACACTGCCTTCTATTTTGGATTAAATATATAAAATGTAATAGTTTCTTTCCTCATGCTTTATATACGAATCCAAAAACCCGAAGGGCCTTATGCTATCTGTAACGGGTGTCCGGACTGGCTGTGAAACGTCCGGTGGTGGCAGCATAATTATTATTGCATAGAATTATTGGGGTGCTATTATTAAGGGTATCGAGGTGTGTATATATATATATGTATATATATATATATATATATATATTCCATTAGCGGGAATCGGTGATATATACATTTACACTTGCTGTGAAACCTCCAATATTTGGCATTATTAGCTCAGCAGCCTCATTCTGTTCATTGTCCGGCAGTACCAAAAGTGGCCTGCTGACAAGAGGGGCGCTAGAGAGTAGTCGTGTTTGTGACAAATCAGCGAACAGCTGCGGGATATCTGAGTGACTTCCCCGGCTGTTTGTGACACCAGTCTGCAGTGTTCAAACTGTGATTAACAAATGGAAAATTAGAGTCTCTGTAAAAACCAAACCACGATCAGGTAGACCAACACAAATTTCGGCCACAACTGCCAGGAAAATTGTTCGGGATGCAAAGAAAAACCCACAAATAACTCACTGAAAACTAGCCGTGTGGCTGTTTCAAGATGCACAATAAGGAAACACTTGAAGAAAAATGGGCTGCATGGTCGAGTTGCCAGGAGAAAGCCATTACTGTGCAAATGCCACAAAGTATCTCGCCTACAATACACTAAACAGCACAGAGACAAGCCGCCTCCACTGCCATGTTTGTTGCGCCAGAACTGATAGACCTTGTGATGAGACGACTTGTTGGCTCCAATATTTTGCCCGGACGTCCACCTCTTGGCTTTTGAATGAATTAGTGAATGGATCAATTTTTTCATATTCTTCCAACTGTCATGGCCTCACATGATGCAGTTTGGCAACTTGTTTGGCTGAGAGACCGCTATTGATGAGCTGCTTGCTGCAGTTTTGATAAAATTCCTTTATTTTTCTGCTGCAGATCTACCAGTTCTCTGAATGCTGAGCTCTTTATAATCTCACCCACACAAATAATTGACAGCTTTGTGTGTACACTGTACATAGGCAAAAAGCTGTCAATCAGTAGTGGAGGTGAGGTTACGCAGAATAGAAGGACAACTTAGCACAAGACATTGAAAAATAAAACAACACACAGCGTAGTACATTATTGAAATCATGGTCTGTCCCCCTACATCATGCTAGTTTCAGATTACATAGCAGAATCCTGCTGACAGGTTCCTCTTAAGTAAATAGGTGTTGATGACCACCACCTATCCATGGCTGCTGTCTACACGGAAGCTTTCTTCACCCTTCTGAAGAAGACATAGGTAAGTGCTGTGTTGTTGTTTTTCGTGGAATTAGGCTTTTGTCATACTTTTGTCTTTCGTTATCTGGTACTGACACAGTACTATCCGGTACGGAAATACAAGGGAATATTTCGTAGAAAAGGTATCTATGAAATCCATCCACTTCTTAAAGTAGTAGTATTTTGAGACTTCAGCAAGTTGGTGAAGTAGTTGAGCTACTCACATATCTGAACCGACATCCAACCTGCTAAGCCTATAACAACTTGTGGTTCTTCTTTTCAGGTCTCTCTCAGGTCGTATAGTCGGTGGCGTTTGGTGGTTCTTCACTCTCATCATCATCTCGTCTTACACAGCAAACCTAGCGGCCTTCTTGACGGTTGAGAGAATGGTGTCACCCATTGAAAGTGCTGACGATTTGGCCAAGCAAACAGAGATAGCTTACGGGACACTAGATTCCGGGTCCACTAAGGAGTTTTTTAAGGTTAGATGATATATTCTTTGCTATGTCAATGTTTGGAATTGTTTTCGACATACCTTTAAAGGATCAGAAAGTTGATCTTTCTACGACCCCAAAGCGATGCTCCAGCATTGAAAAATCATCTTTTTGAAGTTCTGTATATGTGTGTCTGGAAGGCCAATGGTCGTGATGGCACACATACAGCTCCTCAGCTTCATGCTGTATTCCCTTTCTAGGTCATTGGCTTTTACACATGGTAGGCTGAGGAGCTGTAAGTACATCATCAAGATCAATGCACTTCCAGAAGAATTTCATGCGTTGGGTTCACAAAGGGATCAATTGCTTATCTTTTTAAAGATCATAATTTTTGGGGGGCAAAGACGTTTCTGACAGGCTCTCTTTAAACCTTCATACATGATTAAATTGTGCTGCTCTCGAGGCATTCTCAGATCCCAAAGTGATGCTCCAGGAGTGAAAAATCATGTTTTTTAAGTTCTATATACAGTTGTACTGAAAACTTTACATACCCCAGCAGATTTTTGCTTTCTTGGCATTTTTTCCGATAATATGAATGATAACACAAAATCTTTGTACAGAAGTTGAAATAAATAGGTTTGAATGGCTAATAAAGGTGACATCCTCACCTGTGACCTGTTTGCTTGTAATCAATGTGTGTGCGTGCATAAAAGCTGAGTGAGTTTTTAGGATCCAGACAGACTCTTGCATCTTTCATCCAGCCACTAATATTTCTGGATTGTGAGTCATGGGGAAAGCAAAACAATTGTCAACAGATATATCGGAAAAGATAGTTGAACTGTATAAAACAGGAAAGGGATACAAAAAGATGTCCAAGGAATTGATAATGCCAGTCAGCAGTGTTCAAACTGTGATTAACAAAATGGAAAATCAGGGGCTCTGTAAAAACCAAACTACAATCACGTTGACCAACAAAAATTTCGACCACAACTGCCAGGAAAATTTTTGGGGATGCAAAGAAAAACCCACAAATCATCTGAAATACAGGACTCACTGAAAAATAGCGGTGTGGCTGTTTCAAGATGCACAATACGTAGGCACTTGAAAAAAAATGGGCTGCACGTTTGAGTCTCCAGAAGAAAGCCATTACTGCGCAAATGCCACAAAGTATCTCGCCTACAATACGCCAAACAGCACAGAGACTAGCCTCCAAATTTCTGGAATAAGGTAATTTGGAGTGATGAGACCAAAATCAAACTTTTTAGCCACAACCATAAACGTTACATTTGGAGAGGTGTCAACAAGGCCTATGATGAAAGGAACACCATTCCTACTGTAAAGCATGGAGGGTGATTGCTGATGATGTGTAACTGTATGAGTTACAAAGGCACAGGAAACGTGGTCAAGGTTGAAGGAAAGATGAATGCAGCATGTTATCAGGAAATACTGGAGGCAAATTTGCACTTATCAGCCCGGAAGCTGCGTACAGGATGTACTTGGACGTTCCAAATGACAGCGATCTAAAACACAAGGCCAAGTCAACCTGTCATTGGTTACAGCAGAACAAAGTGAAGGTTCTGGAGTGGTCATCTCTGTCTCCTGACTTCAATATTATTGAGCCACTCTGGGGAGAACTCCAGCGCACAGTTCATGCAAGAAAGCCCAGGAATTTACAGGAACTGGAGGCTTTTTGCCAAGATGAATGGGCAGCTTTACCTTCTGAGGAAATTAAGAGCCTCATCCACATCTACCACAAAAGATTCAAGCTGGCATTGATGTTAGCGGGGGCAATACACGGTATTAAGAACTGGGGTATGAGAACTTTTGATCAGGGTCATTTGGATGTATTTGGTTGTCATTATGATTTGAAAAGGGAAAACACAGTGGTTTGACAATAAATGGCTTCACCCAACCAATAACCATAAGTGGAAAAAAAGTTTTTGTGTTATCATTCATATTCTCTGGAAAAAAAGGCCAAGAAAGGAAAAAATCTGCCAGGGTATGCAAACTTTTGAGCACAACTGTAGATGTGTCTGGAAGTGCATTGGCCATGATGACACACTTACAGCTCCTCAGCCTCATGCTGTCTTCCCTTTCTAGGTCATTGGCTTTGACACATGGTAGGGAGTACATCATGAGGCTGAGGAGCCGTAAGTGCATCATCAAAACTAAAAGTTTAAAAATGAGATTTCTCACTGACGGAGCATGCGTTGGGGGTCATAAAGGGATCAATTACTTATCTTCTTAAAGATCATAATTGTTTGGGGGCAAAGATGTTTCTGACAGGCTCCCACTAAACCTTCATACGTGGATAAATTGGGCTGCTCTCGAGGCATTCTTTTTCCTGACCCTGTTCTTCACAGAGATGCTTTTAGGCAGAAGAGAACAAATTAAATGCATTAATTTCGAAGAAGTAGCCGTGGTGTTGAGAGACTATTAGCATTGTAAATTCGCATTCGCTTGTGTTTATTTTTTTCTGGCACTTCCATAACCCATCATAAAGCTGTGATCTTCCGTTTCATCATTAAGCTTTACTTATCAAACGCTGCATCTGGTCTCCCTGCCATAAAACTGACACAAAAGAACCATTTTCACAACTTGTCTCACGTTACCAAGATATCAAAGTATTTTGTACCTAATTTGTATTTCGAGCCTTGTGTTTCGCTGGAAGCAGCGTTAGAGGAAGCGGAGGACATGCTCAGGCTGCAGATGATGAAAGGAATTTAATGAGGCATTACATTTTACGAATGGTCATCTCGGAATTTTATTCTCCGCTTATTAATATCTCCCACCTGCCTAATATATGAATGTATTCTCTTTGAGCTTTCCGTAAATGGTTGCAAAGTCCTCCTTCTTTGGCCTTTTGTTTTCCTAGAGATCTAAAATTGCCGTCTTTGAGAAGATGTGGACATATATGCGTTCGGCGGAGCCTTCAGTGTTCGTTAAGACTACTGAGGACGGAATGAACAGAGTTAGAAAGTCCAAAGGCAAATATGCCTATCTCTTGGAGTCCACCATGAACGAATACATAGAGCAGAGAAAGCCATGCGACACCATGAAGGTGGGAGGTAACTTGGATTCCAAGGGCTATGGCATTGCCACTCCCAAGGGGTCACCTCTGAGGTAAGTAGCTGAGATCTGCCTAAATGTCCATTGATTTGGCTCTTTGGCTGTATACCCAGGGGTACATGGAGGATGAACAAGTTCTCCTTTAAGAAACCATCCCTTCGTATCATTCATATCATATCGTCCATCTGCTTGATGTCATGTCATCCTGTGATACATTTCTGTGTGCCAAAATTATAGTTTACAGATGAGAAGACATTTTTCCACCTCTGAAAATAATAAATTGAACTAGAAACATCAGAAAGGTCAATTTAATAGAAGGAATCATGAGATTTCCATATGTTTTGAGAAAGACGTTGACTTCAAATCCAAGAAAATTCTTTGAAAGAGAACCTGCCACCAGTAGAGGTCCCATCAAATCGGATAATCTGAGTGACACTCAAGTAGGGATGGCATCTGGGGCAAATTCAAAGACCTCCAGAAGTATCTATGGTGGTGCTTGATAACACCTTGCCAGTGTCAATGTGTCCACAACTTCTGAGAATCCTCCCTGGTATAAAATAAAGACATGTCACATTACTTAGGCCCATAGTAATGTACAGCACAGTGGACTATGTTTTCTTATGCAGTATAAACAGGTAAGGCTGCTCAGTGGATGTCTTACAGATGCTCGTTTGGCCTTGATTTAGAGATGAGCAAAAAATGTTGCACTATCCTGGTCCACCATTCACTTCCATAATTGATGGCAACAGGATCAGGGCAGAGTTAGATTCTGTGTGCGACAATGCTCTGCCACATACTAGACCATCATGATATCTCAATGCCAGATATGGCATGACGTTACGATGGCCAATAAGTGGCAGAAACACTCAATATACAGGTCTAAGGATTGCCAATGCAGAAGTGAATACTCATCTGTATGCCACAGAAAACCAAATTGGATGTTGGATCACGATAGCTCTAAAATTTTTGTTCATTTTTCTTTTGCCCTTTGGATCCAATTCAGGTGGATCTGAGAAAAAAGATTTAAAGGGAACTTGTCATCAGATTTGGTGACTATAAGCTGTGGCCACCACTAGTGAGCTTTTATGTACAGCATTCTAAAATACTGTATATAAGAGCCCAGGCCGCTGTGTAGAATGTAAAAAACACTTTTATAATACTCACCTGGGGTGGTCCAGTCCGAAGGGTGTCGCTGCTCTCTGGTGCAGCACCTCATCTCCATCCTCCTTCTATCGAGCCCAGGCCGGCATTGCGGTCCTGCTAGGTGTACTTTGATCTGGGCTGCTGAGGGCAGATCAAAGTACTGTAATGCGCAGGCACGAGGTTAAAGACCGCCCGCGTATGCGCACTACAATACTTTAATTTTCCCTGAGCAAGGCAGATCAGAGTGTGCCTGTGAAAGACCTCAATGCTAGCTAGTTTGGGTGACGTAGGACATGTCATGCACATGGGCCTCAGAAGAAGGAAGACAGATAGTGCCACAGACAGGAGGTCCCAGACCGGAGAGCAGCGACACCTATCGGACGGCCTCTTAGGTATTATAAAGTGTTTTTTTATGTTCTACAGAGCGGCCCTGGGCTCTTATATACAATATTCTGGAATGCTGTATATTAAGGGCTCACTGGTGGTGGCCGCAGCTCATAAGGGAAAACCTGGTGACAGCTTCCCTTTAAACTACCCTGGTTTGGGGTACAGTTCAGTCCTCAATGGCAGATGGACCACGACAGTGTTCACGTCTGGGCCAACAATACTTTGCCCCTTACTAGGCAAAACTCTTCCTTGGTTGGATCCAAAGAGCTATAATAGTCATATATTTATATCAACGCCTCGTGGCACATCCACTGAAACAGTCACAGACAGAACAGTTTAGAAGCCCTTTGCAGTCCAATAGGGTGATTTTAGAAGAAGCTGTTTGCTGGTTTGGAGGTGTAAGTGGGCCCCTTTAGCTCCAGGGCCCCTGTGCACATCTACAGTTTGCACCAATGGTAGTCCACCCCTGTGCTGAACATAGTCACCAAACGTGGTATGAACAAAGCCTAAGGGGGACCATTTTGTGAAAGTAAGCATCAGTTGCAACATAATTTTATTCCCGTAATTTATATGGACCTCTCCTGATGACATGGTTTTTCCGAGAAGCAGCACCACTTTTTTTCCACTTTCCCCATAGGCTGTTATCTGGTTTTGCGGCTCAGCCACATTCATGTATTTAGGGAAGAGCTAGAATATCAGACACAGCCCATAGATAAGATAGGGCTCTGGACCCTAAAAACTACAATTAAATTATTTTTTTTAATCCCCAATGACCCAATATTTCTGTTGGTTTTGGCCATAAATGTGATGATCTGTTAATTTTTATAACCATGAATTATGAGAATTTTGCACCGGTTGATATAAGGTAGGTTTCCCGTTCCTCACGAAGGCTTTCTGTGCACATCACTTGAAGTTTGTCAGTGTTAATCCACCATATATTTCACTTCTCTTCTTTAGCTAGCCGTCTTTTATCATCTTCTTTTGTCTTTTGAGAGATTTTAGACCCTTAATTTACATTCCGAACATGTGCCAAAGTCTTCTGTATTCAAGTGGTTTGACAAGAAAGATATTTGGGAGTTGGTGAGGGTCGGGTTTGACTGACATTTTAGTGGAATTATCCTGACTTACTGTCTGGTAGGTCATTAATAATCTCAGAAAAAGCTAAAAGGACAGATGAAAGGAAGTAGGTCGAGTTTGCCTAAAACGATATATAGCTTTTAAATCCAGACCAAGAGTCAGTGGTTTCAGCAATTTTGTTAAATTCCAGAGCTGGTTTAAAGAAAATGGACCTTTGGCAACAAACAGAGTAGGGTCCCTTGTTTCATATTTTGCATTTTTTTCCACAATTATTGCCCATATAATAGCAACATCAATCATACAAACATATCATAGAGAGCCTAAATAATTTCACCATATAAAGGGCAAATAATATGGAGCTTTAAAATAATATTCCTACAATTCGCAAATAATACTATAACACAATAATATTCTAGTGTTAAATTCTTGGCAGTTTTAGAAGGAGGACTCAGCCTGCTTTAGAAAACCAGTCATGGTCAATGTTCCAATTTTCCAATTCTTGAAAAATTGACCTTATATGATGAATACTATATACAGTGCCTTACGAAAGTATTTGGGCTCCCTTGAATTTTTCATCCTTTTCCCACATTTTAGGCTTCAAACATAAAGATAAAAATGTTAATGTTATGGTGAAGAATCAACAAGTGGACACAATCGTGAAGGTGAATGATATTTATTGCTTCTTTTAAACTTTTTAAAAAAATAAATAACTGAAAATTGGGGCGTGCAATATTATTCATCCCCTTTAAGTTAATACTTTGTAGCGCCACCTTTTGCTGCATTTACAGCTGGAAGTCGCTTGGGGTATGTGTCTATCAGTTTTGCACATCGAGAGTCTGAAATTCTTGCCCATTCTGCCTTTGTAAACAGCTCGAGCTGAGTGAGGTTGGATGGAGAGTGTTTGTGAACAGCAGTTTTCAGCTCTTTTCACAGATTCTCGATTGGATTCAGGTCTGGACTTTGACTTGGCCATTCTAAAGGCTACTTTACACACTGCGATATCGGTCCCGATATCGCTAGTGTGGGTACCCGACCCCCTCTGTTGCGCGACACGGGCATATCGCTGCCCGTGCCGCACAACATCGCCCAGAGCCGTCACACATACTTACCTGTCCGGCGACGTCGCTGTGACCGGCGAACAGCCTCCTTTCTAAGGGGGCGGTCCGTGCGGCGTCACAGCGACGTCACTGAAACGTCACTGAACCGCCGCCCAATAGCAGCGGAGGGGCGGAGATGAGCGGGATGTAACATCCCGCCCACCTCCTTCCTTCTGCATAGCAGCCGGGAGGCAGGTAAGGGGAGCTTCCTCGTTCCTGCGGCGTCACACGCAGCGATGTGTGCTGCCACAGGAACAACTTCGTTACTGCTGCAGTAACGATTTTTAAGAATGGACCCCCATGTCGCCGATTAGCGATTTTGCACGTTTTTGCAACGATGCAAAATCGCTTATCGGTGTTACACGCAACGGCATCGCTAATGCGGCCGGATGTGCGTCACAAAATCCATGACCCCAACGACTCCGCATTAGCGATGTCGCAGCGTGTAAAGCCCCCTTAACTCCTTTATTTGTGAACCATTCCATTGTAGATTTTGCTTTATGTTTGGGATCATTGTATTGTTGGAAGACAAATCAGGTTTTCTTCAAGAATGGTCCTGTATTTGGCTCCATCCATCTTCCCATCAATTTTAACCATCTTCTCTGTCCCTGCTGAAGAAAAGCAGGCCCAAACCATGATGCTGCCACCACCATGTTTGACAGTGGGGATGGTGTGTTCAGGGTGATGAGCTGTGTTGCTTTTACGCCAAACATATTTTTTGGTATTGTGCCCAAATAGTTTGATTTTGGTTTCAACTGACCAGAGCACCTTCTTCCACATGTTGGGTGTCTCCCAGGTGGCTTGTGGCAAACTTTAAACGACACTTTTTATGGATATTTTTGAGAAATGGCTTTCTTCTTATCACTCTTCCATAAAGGCCAGATTTGTGCAGTATACAACTGATTGTTCTCCTATGGACAGACTCTCCCACCTCAGCTGCAGTTCATCCAGAGTGAATAATATAGTAATAAATCTGGCACACTGAAGTTATTCACGACACATGAAACGTTTCTTTAGAATGCTGAATCGAATTTATTAGTGCAAAAAGTTGAGGATAATTTATCCAACGTTTCAACCGTATCTTATGGTCGTTGTCAAGGACAAAATTATCTAGGATTACAAGAAATATGTACAAGAAAAGACAAAAAATGAAATTAGTACAAAAACATAAGATCAAGCCAATTTTTTCAAAAGCCTGCATCATAGGTTTGATCATATACAGCACATAATAAACATAAGAATCATGAGACAAAATGAGCAAATCTGTGCATTTATACGAATACCTATCTAACAGAAGACGAGTATAGTGGTAATGATACAAATACAGCATGCACACCCACCTATATCAACACTGTAAAGATATGCATTCAATGTTAAATGGACATCACCATTGGGTATAATGGGATCAGAAAGATCGATCCTACGTGTGAAATGAAGAGAGGTATATAATAAGTCACATGGCACAAAGTAACATATTTCATTAAATGGCATATTACCAATGAAAATTAATGAATATATATATACCTCACATACTATCAGTTAGATATAAGGAAGATGGCCAAGACCTTTATTGCAGGACTGGGAATAACGCAAGTTTTTGTTGTTGTTTCTAAATGTAGATCAAATATATCATTCTTTCAGCGTACTGAACAAAGTTATTCATAATGGAAACATTATATAGGAAAGAGACACACTACCTGGTTTACTGGACAGAAACCATAACACAAAACACTAGTGGGAGTAGTGTGATTCCCACACTGAGTGTTTCTTAGTTGCCTCCAAATGAGCAAATGCTAGAATGAAGGGTACATAAGAATTAAAAATATATCTGAGAATATAACATCAGTATAAGACATATATAACAGGGGATATGATGGAAAAATGCTCCATACTACCTTATTGCAGCAATAATTGTCTGGTACTGCTATCATGGGAAATAGGGAATACATGTCCCTTTAAGACTCTATGAAAGATCATATGAATAGTGCAAGTGTTAGAGGCTTTCTTCTTATCACTCTTCCATAAAGGCCAGATTTGTGCAGTATACAACTGATTGTTCTCCTATGGACAGACTCTCCCACCTCAGCTGTAGATCTCCGCAGTTCATCCAGAGTGATCATGGGCCACTTGGCTGCATCTCTGATCAGTCTTCTCTTTGTTTGAGATGAAAGTTTGGATGGACGGCCAGGTCTTGGTAGATTTGCAGTGGTATGATACTCCTTCCATTTCAATATGATTGCTTGCACAGTGCTTCTTTGAATGTTTAAAGTTTTGAAAATCTTTTGTAACCAAATCTGGCTTTAGGCTATGTGCCCACGCTACAGGATTTACCGCGGATTTACCGCGGATTTACCGCGGATTTGCCGAAAATCTGCAGCAGCAGCACTTCCAAGCCATTTCAATGGCATTTTGGAAATGCTGTGCCCATGCTGCGGATTTTTCCGCGGCGGATTTGCCGCGGATTTTGATCCGGAAAAATCTGCAGCATGTCAATTGTTTGGTGCAGATTTGGTGCGGATTTTTGGCTTTGAATGGGGAAAAAAAAAAAAAAAAAAACCGCATCAAAATCCGCGGCAAATCCGCGGTAAATCCGCGGCAAATCCGCGGGTGCGGATTTGCCGCGAAAGTCGCGGATTTTCAGGCAAAAAAATCCGCAGGGACATTCTAGCGTGGGCACATAGCCTTATACTTCTCCACAACAGTATCACGGACCTGCCTGTTGTGTTCCTTGGTCTTCATGATGCTCTTTGTGCTTTAAACAGAACACTGAGACTATCACAGAGCAGGTGCATTTATACAGAGACTTGATTACACACAGGGGATTATATTTATCATCATCAGTCATTTAGGACAACATTGGATCATTCAGAGATCCTCAATGAACCTGTGGATTGAGTTTGCTGCACTGAAAGTAAAGGGGATGAATAATATTGCACGCCACACAGTGTTTTATTTTTTTAAAAAGTTTAAAATAAGCAATAAATTTCGTTCAACTTCACAATTGTGTCCTACTTGTTGTTGATTATTCACCATAATGTTACATTTTTTATCTTTATGTTTGAAGCCTGAAATGTGGGAAAAGGTTGAAAAAAATCAAGTGGGCCGAATACTTTAGCAAGGCACTGTACATATATATATATATATACCATATATATATATATATATATATATATATATATACAGTATAAATACATATACAGTATATATATGTATACAGTATATATACACGCACATGTATTTTAAATAAAAGGTAATGATTTGATACAATCATAACCAAGATGGCTGGTGGATCAAAAATTCTGATTTACAGGTCAATCAGAACACATGGGCCCCGCAAAGTGTCAAGTTTCCCCATTGACACCATTCAGAGCCTTAGCTTAGATGGAACATAATCAGAAAACTACCCATTTTTTAAAAATAATGTAAAAAATGTTTACAATTTCTTTTTAAATTTTCAGTAATTTATATTATCTATATCTGTTATTTATATTAATGGGAACTGGTCACCAGATTTGGCCCCTATAAGCTGCGGATACCACCAGCCCTTATATACAGCATTCTAGACAGTATATAAGAGCCCAGGCCGCTCTGTATAACGTAGAACACTTATATTATGTTCACCTGTGATACGGTCCGGTCCAATTGACATCACTGGTCTCTGTCCGATGCCTCATCTCTTCTCTTTATATCGCCGTTCTTCCAGATCCATGTGGCTGATGCGTCCTATGTCATCCACACATGCCTCCATTATGGTCCTGTGCATGCCGCGCACTTCTCTCCTCCCTGCTGTAGGCAGATCAAAGTATTGTAATGCGGAGGCGTGAGGAAAGGCCAAAGACCGCATGTGCATGTGCACTACAATACTTTGCTATGCCCTTAGAAAAGAGGAGAGAAGTGCGCATGCGTAGGACCACAATGAAGGCCTCTTTATGGATGATGTAGGATACATCATCCACACGGAGCTGGGAAGGAGGACGGTGATGGAAGGAAGAGATGTGGCGCCGGACCGAGACCAGTGACACCCATCGGACCGAATAACATATTTTTTATGTTAGACAGATCGGCCTGGGATCTTATATTTCTTATATACAGTATTCTGGAATGCTGTATATAAGGTCTCACTGAAGGTAACCGCAGCTTATAAGGGAAAAACCTGGTACAGGTTCCCTTTATAACATCTTGAACTCCTAAATTTTAAATTAACTACTTAAAGTAGTTGTCTGGGACTTAACAACCGATGACCTGCCTGTAGGATAGATCAGTGGATTTCGAAACCATAGGATCCACCATTGTTAATAGTTGATGGTCACCTCCCGCCCTCTCCCTGCACAGTAATGTCTTCACAGGTCTTAGAACATGTCCACAACACTCTCCCATAAATGTCTACGAGTCATAACTAGACACAGGTTCATGATGCTCATGTGACTACTGTAAGGCATATATTTAATGTTGTTAGGAGCAGCCCAAGCAAGATGTCCACCCTCAATAATCAAGGACAGAAAAGTTCTGCATAGCCAAAAAATTATTTTCCATTTTTCTACTTTTTCATCTTCAGGGCCATGTTGACTATTCTTCCCTCAGTTGACACTTCAGTTGCATTCTGGGACACTTTCAGGAGGTCTCTTCCTTTTCAAGAGCCAACCGGACGTTCTGGATAAAATTGGCAATTATGAGGTTTTGACTCATTAAGGGTAGAGAATATGTGATTACACCAGTCATATTAGGAAGAGTTTCCACTAATTGGGTCCTAATTATAAATCGGTAACAGGTCCCCCTGTAAACTTGACCGCTTAGGCTCCTACGGGCACCAAGGTCTTCCTGTTACAACGTCTTCCCGTTAATCCTTGTCACCAGCGTTAAAGATGTTCAGAAAACCAAGAAAGGGGAATGCAAATGTATTTCCTCTGCCTGACACAAAACATATTCTTCTACATGTAGGCTGCAGCCCCATACAGTAACAGGCACATGTCCTTGTTCTGTTTCGCTCACAAGATATTTTTGTAGCCCGAGGCAGTAAGAAATAAACTGTCTTGCTGTGGCAGGAAAGAACATAAACCGTGCGCAGACAGTTCAAGAGAAATGATGGCGGATTGCTGTAAGTGCTACTGTGTAAAGCAGACGCAATTTCAGATAAAGACTATATTTTTTGTATCGTAAAACAAGAAGAAAAAATTCTCTCATCTTCGAAGCCTCCAAAATGTGAATCGTTATGATTTCCTCAATCATGAACCAGTCAAATCGATAGAGACTTCTATACACATCTATAAATTTTTCTTATTTTTCAACTTCAGGTCTCCAAATATAGTGTATAGGACATATATGCCATATAGACAACAAATCTCAACGGTCATGGCTTAGAAAACCCCAAATGACCTTGAAAATTCCTAGCCATCCTTTCATGCTAGATTAGCCAACTATGGAAGAAGTTATAAAGCAAGGAGGTCACAACATCCCATATCTCATAAAGGAATAATGGTTAAGGGGTAGACAAATGTTCCTAAATTGTACAATATTCTATCCTACTAGGTAACGCTTGATAATGAACTGTTGTTCGAAACGCGTTGCCTGGTCATTGAGCACAAGTGATTGTAGATTTATGGCTTTATACTGCTGTAGAGATAAAGTAGGTTTGCATTTTTTCACTTACCGGATGTCACGGAGCAGACTAGGGGAAGGTCTGTCATGAGGCCAAACACACAACGTAACAGGGGTAACACCACAACAAACATGGGGTACACCGGGGACACTTTAACAATGGTGGGCCCTAGGACTAGTGAGAGGGAAGTTGGACCCCTCCTCCACTTACCTGATGCTATACCCTGCACTCCTAGACATTCCCTTTACAGGTTCCTCACCTGTTGCTGACCAGGAACCTGAAGCCCTGAAAAGACCCTACAATAGTCCCTGGCTAGGGAGTGGGCAGGTGAAGGACGCTAGCCCCACCACTGTACTGGGAAAGGAAGACAGACAGGGGGAAACACCACAACAGACTGCAAGTCAACACCAAGACTGCAGCCACACCAGCAACTCACCAGAGGGTTTCAGAAGTTCCTTCCTCCTCCAAGACCAGCATCCAAATGAACCAAGAATAACTGGCACCCTCTGCTGGTAGCAGAAGGTATATAAAGGGACTGGGAGTGGTCTAAACCGGAAACACCTGATCAGCAGTCTGAGGTTGCTGGAAAGCAAACTGAGATTAACCCTCTCTTTCCAAAAGGAAATAAAACCACATTTAAGTAGCAGAGTCTCACCAGGTAAAGTGAGAACCTGTCACTAATCTCTAATAGCAGAGAGATGACCATGACACCGGATGTGCTGGACACTTTATTCACTCCATTAAAGAGGTTACACTAACTACCATGCTCGTAGGGGAATACACAAGTGCACATGTAGTGAGCTGATTATATATATATTTATGGTGAAAAATTTGCCTATCTGAAGGGTCAGGCTAATACACTTGGCCTTGCCAGAGTTAGACGGTCCACCAGAAAACTAGTCTTTGGATCCACTAGTGGTCTCAAGCTGTGACATAACGGGGCTCATGAAGTCCAACATTATTAACCATGTTCTGGATATCATGGTAGAGTAGTTTCCCTTTATCATGTCTTAAAGGGAATCCATGACTATGATTTTGTTACTGGACCTGACAGCAGCATGATATAGGAACAGAAACCCTGATTCTAGCAATATATCACTTGCTGAGCTGCTTGCTATCATTTTGAAAAAAAAAAAACTGTTTTATCAGCTGCAGATCTTGTAGTTCTCTGAATGCTGAGCTCTGTATAACCCCACCCACACCACTGATTGGCAGCTTTCTGCCCATATACAGTGTACACAGAAACTGCCAGTCAGCGTTGGGGTGGCTGAGTTATACAGAGCTCATGAATATGGAGGACTCCCTGGCAGCAGGTTTGTGTCGCCCTGGGCAAGCCAGGGGACATGGGTCACACACCACCACACCCTACAGCCCAGTTAGGAACACCTAAGCTAACCAAAAATCCTTGTTGCCTTCCTCCAGAGGCTGATGATTCACACCAGGGGGTGGGCCAGGCGGTTGGCTCCGCCCACCGAGGAGATCACAGCTCTGGAGGCGGGAAGTACCAGGCAGTCTAGAGGTGAAGTCTAGTCAGGGAGGAGGAAGTGGAAGGAGTGGAGGAGTAGCCCAGACAGGGCTAAAGTAAACAGCTAAGTGAAAGTGAAGAAAGAAAGGTAGTAAAGGAGGACAGCAAGAGTGGTGACAGAACAGAAGGAGTGTGCAAAAGCCTGAGGTAGTCCAGCTGTGTGCAGGACAGGTCAGCAAGGTCAGCAACGGCGGTGACTGTCTGGAGGGGGACCGTTTGGAAGTTCCTGGAAGGACCCCGTAGGCTGTGTGCCCGGCGGTCTGGAGCAGTGTTCCGAAGGACAGTCAGCACCAGGGCAGGGGCCTCTCGGACCCCGGCAAGGCTAGGAGTTGCCAGAATTTGCCGAATCTGTCAGTGAAGGGGACGTAGATCCCCCAACAACCAAGTCCCGATTGAAGGCAACAGCCCGGCCAGTGTAAGAGAGACGCCGCCACCGCCAAGGCACCAGTCTCTTAGGGCCAGCGCCTGCAGGCAAAGAGTAGAGCTCCTCCGGCCCAGCTTGAACCCGGGGAGCGGGTTACCGGTGGGGACCCATCGCAACCAACAAGTACACAAAGGTGCAAGGAAGAGGGACATCACCGTCACCTACTGGGAGAGCAATTGCAGCCGTCCGTGGGACCGTCTTACCAGCCGTTTGGTTTACCGTAAAAAACTGTGTCAACGTCTCAGGCTGAGTGAGTACCACAGTGCCGCAAGGCACAGCGCTGCCCTCGCGTCCCTGCGCCCACCAGGCCCTGCACCTCCCAAGCCATCACCGGGCCCCGGGATCACCAACCCCTACCCACGGAGGGGCAACACAACACCTGGCTGCTCCGCATCACCATCCCCGGGATCCCCGTATTGAGCAGCGGTGGTGAAATCACCACAACCGTGGGTGGCGTCACGGACAATAAACTATCCCTACACCCAACTACCCCCTTTCACTCACGGGCGAGGAGCGCCGCTCGAGAACCCCCGGGATCCGGCCCACAGCTCGAGCCACCACTGAGCAGCGGCAGCCGCCGGACCCGAGCAGAAGGGGCGAGCGCGGTGTGCTGACACCCTCCTCCCCGCCCGCGACAGGTTTACTAGTCCTTCAGGGATAATCTCCTGCTGATAAAACTGTGATTTTATAAAAACTACAACAAGCAGCACAGTAAGTGACACATCACTGGAATCAGAAGCTTTGCCCCTACATTATGCTGCTCTCAGAGTAAGTGGGAAAAACTGGTCACTGTTTCCCTTTAAATCACTTTGCTTTGGATTTTTTTCACAAAATTCCTATTTTGGTGGGCGGTAAGTCCAGAGAATACATTCCTTTGCTGATTCAATAACTATTAAGTCAGTTGAAAGTTTGCCTTATTAAAGTTTCTTCTAGACACCTAATATAGTAATAAGGCTTAGAAAAATCTATCGTTGGTCAACACTCAGTCCTGCCAAGCATCCATAGTTTAAATATCAACTTGTCAAACAACTTTAAAGGGAACCTATTATCAGATTTTTCTTGTGTAAACTAAGTCTACCACCTTCAGCTGTGTCGGTGCTGCATTCCATAAAGGTTTATATTATCCCCTGATTTCCCCTGTATACCCCCCAAAAACCTTTTTATATTCTCCCATTCTGTATGTAAGTCTGATGGTCCGGTCCGATGGGTGTCCTTGCTGCGGCGTCTATCTCACCTCTCTACCATTGATTGCCATCCTTTTCCTCTGATTGATGTGGGTGATGCCTCCTGCATCATCCACCTAGACGGGGAAAATCTCAAGCCTGAGCATACACATTGCCAGCTCGCACATGCGCATGTTGCCCTTCTCTACAGTGGACAGAACTAAAACATAAGTGCGCATGCACGAGCTAGCAATGTATCTGTGCAGACGTGAGATTTTGACAAGCTATGTTGTCATCCAGATAGCCAGGGGAAAGGTGGCACCTGCACAGACAGTTTGCCAGCTTGCACATGCGCACTTATGTTTTAGGCTCTGTATACAGTAGGGCAGAGCAAAGTGGGCATGCGCGAACTGGCAAAGTATATGCGCAGGCATGAGATTTCGTCCAGCTACATCGTTATCCACACAGCCAGGGGTAAACTGGCGTCTACGCACACTCAAAAGCTGGCTTACGCAGGCTCAGTTATGTTTTAGGCTCTGTCCGCACTAGGGCAGAGCAAAGTGTGCATGCGCGAACCAGCAAAGTATATGCACAGGCGTGATATTTCTCCTATGTGGATGACACCTACTGCGTCATCCACATCAATCAGAGGAAAAGGACCGCAATCAGTGAATCGAGAGGAAGAATAGACACAGTAGCAAGGATGCCCATCGGACTGGACCATCCATATTTACATACAGAATGGGGGAAATTAAGAAAGGTTTTTGGTGCGTATACATGGGGAGTCAGTGGATTATGTACACCTTTATGGAACGCAGCACCGACACTGCTGAAGGTGGTAGTCTTAGTTTACGCATGAAAAATCTGGTGACAGGTTCCCTTTAAACAAAATAAATTGTGAAAAGATAAAATGTGACTTTTCTCCATGTCCATCCCATCCCACACATCCCTCCTCCATTCATTGCACGGCTGACGGATCTTGTCATCTACCCTGAGCCAGAAGCCCTGCTACCCGCGTTCATAGCCCATATGTTGCACCTGTTACAGCCTTAGGCTCATTGCTAAAGGTTTGGTCTGTGTATGTGTGTTCTGTGTCTTTAGAGAATCACTCAGAAGGAATGGTGATCCAGTTTAATCTCTATTTTTCCCCAATATGCTTTCCAAAACATGAGACAACTCACCCCAGCCCCCCGCTGCCAAGGAACAGGGATATCCTAAAGGTCTTAAAGGAACACGACGGTCAATAATGCTGTTGACCATTACTGTTGTCAAGTAATTGGTCTTCTTTTCTTCAAACGATTCTTTTTTTTTCCCACTGCAAGATCCATCCTGCTTCCTCCTGTAGACAATTAAGCCACAATGAAAAAGATGCAATTGTATTCCCTTTTGCTGCAGCTCCGTCACCAAGGTTAAGCATGGCTGTGTGATCATAAAAGTAATGTTTAGAGAAATTGCTTCAGTCAAATTCATCATTGTACAATAGTGTTGTGTATTAATGCGCTCCATGGAAGGTCACATAGAAATAATTACCGCATGTGCCGAGGATAATCAGGTGTATAATGCTCGTATTAGTGACAACGGGAAAAATAAAATATCTATTCGATGAGACTCAGAGGCATATCTATGGGATACCCTTAGTGTCCCCAGCAAGGATTGGGAACTATAGTTCTGGTTTGCTGATCAATCACTTTTCTAAATGTAATTAGGCCCTAGGAGTATATCATGGCCATGTAGACATCTTTGGGTGCCATATTTTGGCTGCATAAAACTCGGAAGGTATTTGGCTCATTTCGAGAAGGCCTCAACTCAAAAGTTACTAAGGGAATGATACATCATAGCCATAATCAATTTTTCAAGCAACAAGTTTCAAGCAACAAGTATTCTATTCCCGATTATTCACACGTAGAATGGGCATTTGGATATCAGAGCATTTTGGTGTCACACACAAGTCGCCTTCCAGAATCAATGTCTTGCACAGTAGATTGGAAAACTCTTCGGGGAGTCCAGAAGGTCCCCTTTTTTCTGGGAGGTTCCTGAACATTCCAGAAGAGTTAGCAATTGTGATTAGTCTGTTTGTGATGTTTGCCATATTATTTGTCACCTAACTTCCCTACAAACACCAAGGGGATTGTTCGCTCTTAGTTCTTCTTATGTGCCGAGTATGAAAGGGGTAGTTCACTACTCTGCAATAGTTGACACATCCTAATAACACTGATAGGGAAGACTTTTTGCAAATACCTTGTTTAACCAATTCTGCTTCTGAGCTGCGCTATTGCTGTTCGCTCATGCCCATGACGTGACCCCTTAGGCTCTGTGACCTCTGAGACCCAGGTATGTCACGTCAACTTCCAGTTGACCTGACATCACCAAGGATGGCCCCAGTTTTCCTGATAGACTGGGCTATGGGCAGAGTTTCACCGCTCATCACAGCCCAGTGTCACAGCACAACATGTCATGCGTGCTCTCCTTCACTGCGGAAACTCATGACCACAGACCAGTTACTCAGGAAGACTGAGGCCGGCCTCGGTGATGTTAGGTCAACTGGAAGCTGACCTGACATCACCGGATCTCAGAAGTCATGGAGCCCAGGGGACCCGAGATGGGGATGAGCGGACTGCAATATAGCGCCACTCACAGCCATAATTGGCTAAACTAGTTATTTAGAAAAATCCTTCCCTATTTGTTTTACAGAGATGTGGCCACTATTGCAGAGTAGTGAACCACTCCTTTAATCATCCTATTTATGCAGTACTAAATTTGTGGAAGAAAGTTTTGAGTTTTCACAAAGTTAACTACTTCAGTGATTTTAGTTACTTTAGTCATATATTTCCACCATATAGTTACTGAAGTACAATTATAAGATTTTCATACGTTTTTATACTTTTATTGACATATACATCATTTATATAAAGACTCAGTATTCTTCTGTAATTAGACCTGGTAGCTCAATAACAATTTTTGGGTCAAATCCTGACTGTTGACAACTCTTTCTTTCCTACTCAGTACTTGGGTTTATAGCAATTTCTGTGTTTTTTTTGTTCACCCACTTTTTGAGTATTGACCACAAATTCTCAATGGGTTTGAGATCTGGGGTCTCTCCTGGCCATGGACCCAAAATTTCAAAATTTTGTTCACTGATCAACTTACCGTAGTTATCACTTTTGACTTGTGTCATGCTGAAAAGAAACATTATTCATCACCAAATTGCTCCTTGATGGTTGAGAGAAGTTCCTATTGTAAGATGTTTAGATCCCATTTTTTCATTTTTAGCAGTGGTCTTAGGCAAAATTGTGGGTGAGTCCACTCACCTAAATGAAATACATATGAATGGTCTCCAGATACTTTACAGCTGATGTAACGCAGGACATGGTAGGCCTCACTTATTCTTCTTTGCACAATCATTCTTCTTGATGTTCCAAACAGTTTGAACCCCCTTCAGACTGTTTGGAACATCTAGAATAATTATTTTCCAAAGAAGAATAAGTGAGGGCTACTATGTACATCTAGAAGAATGATTGTCCAAAGAAGAATAAGTGAGGGCTACCATGTCCTGTGTTGCGCCAACTGTAAAGTTTCTTAAGCCAGAGAAAATAACATTATCCTAGTCCTCTGAAGTCCAATCCTTGCACTTCATAGAGAATGTAAGTCTCAATTTTATTTTCTTGGAGAGAAGTGACTTCTTTGCTGCTCTTCTTGATACCAGGTCAGCCTCCAAAAGCCTTCACGTCACTGTGTGTGCAGATACATTGAAACCTGTCTGCTGCCATCCATGAGCAAGCTCTGCACTAGCGTTAGGAGACAGTCTGGGCACTTGCTGGACTTCCTGAAGCCTTCTTCAGAGCTTTTGAACCTCTCTTTTTGAAGTTCTTGATAATCAGATAAATGGTTCGTGTAGGGGAAATCTTAATAACAAACAATATTCTTTTTGATACCAAGTAATTATGATTATATTTTATTCCTGCCAGCCCCCTTTTAAAGCAACCAGTCTATTCTTATAATCCAGTTACCATGACAGAGTTCTTCTTAACACTTACTCCTAAGCTAAGGAGATGATCACTGAATTGATGTAAGCAGGTCATGTAATTAGGTAATGTACATGGCAAGGATTGACTTTGCTATTTTCTTCCTTCTAATCTAGAGTTATTGCATATTTCCAACATAAAAATGAACAGCAATTTATGTAAAGCTCATCATTTGTGCCAGTCTCAAAACTTTTGTCCACAACTGCACATTACCCAATAAAGCAGACTATAAGTGGTCTGGGGCCACAGGTATTAAATGGGTTTTCCACTATAATGATCATAAATAATATTAGATTTGTGAGAGTTCAACACTCAGAACTTCCACGGATCAGCTGTTACCAATGGCCAAATGTCAAGAGTGTTCGAAGTGGAATTCTATAGCAAAATACACAGTTTTGTGACCTCTCCTGGGTGCTATTGATTGTCTCATGTTCAATCAGACCGTCACTGATCTGATATTAATGACCAGTTAGTTCATCATTGTCGCAGTAGTGGACAACCCCTTTAAGAGTCTTGGACACCACAGCAACCACTAAATATATAAACACCTAGTGCTCATCTATCTTTTGAAGATCACCATTTTAAATATATTTTGTTTATGTACTGGATATATTAACCTACAAATCATAGAGATAACTCCATTATGAAATAGTTGAATATTTTGTGAATTAAAGTTAATGGTTTTAGTAATTACGTAGATAGCTATAGGCTTCTAGTTACCTTTGGATGACAGGCAATGGTGAGACTAAAGTAGACCATAACATATTGGGCTTACCTGTTCCATATTTCTCTTGAAAAATGGTGACTGGAGACCAGTCGATTGCTAGCGTTATACCTTACCTTGTGCCCTCTGACAATGATGTGACAGATGGGATGTGATAAGATTCTTAATAAATATAATGGCTTAAAATAAAGATCCATCATGAAGGTTCTCCCTCGGTCTTTTCTTCATCATGAGATAGATTACGATTAGGGATGATCGAATATCACAAATATTCGGCAATATTCGGCTTCGCGAATATCTGATGAATAGTTCGCCACTATGCGAATATTCGATGTGCAATGTAAGTCTATGGGAATCCCGAATAGTTGCTATTCGGCAACTATTCGGGTTTCCCATACACTTACATTGTGCATCGAATATTCGCAAATAGTCGAATAGCGGCGACCTATTCTGCAAATATGGGCGTTGCCGAATATTTACAGTATTCGATCATCCCTAACTAGGATCTCTTAACTTAGGAATCTCTAACTGCTTTTTTTTTCTAGCAGGGTTGTTATCAATCACATGCAAACGAGGGTATATCACAAGGCTTAGGATGCTAAGGGGATCTGGTTAAACATTCTGTAGCTTATCAAGCTCAGGGAATGGTGAACCATACTTGAAAGCGTTCATAAATTTGCTAATGGGAGTACCGAGTTTGCCAGGTGAATTTTTTCTGGCTTTTTTTTCACAGACCAGTTCCTTTTTAGGCCACACCAAACCTACCTGTAGTTCCTGCCCTTTAAATGTGCATCGGTGTGACAAGGATTAGGGTCATGACTAAGAAAATGTAGGGAGATGTTGGGAGAACAATGCCTTGCACAAAGTTTGTGATTTGACCGCGAAACTTGTCAGCTCTTTCAGGAATCGCAGCAGTCTCCCCTTTTTTGTTGACTCACAAGATTATCTAAGAGTTGACAAGCATGAGTTACTGCTTCTTTCTTGATGGTATTCTCGGCTCCTCTTGACGAAACCTCATCATTGTGGTGTGATCAACATGTGATGTCACGACAGGCTATTTTATTAAAAGAAGTGCAAGGCATGTCATGAGGTAGGAGGTGGTTCTTAGGGCTCCCATCCAGTGAACAATGCCTTGCAGAAAGTTTGTGCTTTGACCGTGAAACTTGGCAACTCAATCAGGAATTGTAGAGAGCTCCCCTTTTTTTGTTGACTCACAGATGTTCTAAGACTTGACAAGTATGAGTTACTGCTTCCTTCCTGATGGTATTCTTAGCTCCTCTTTTGATTACCTGGCCTGGCACGACCTCATCATTGTCGCGTGATCAACATGTGATGTCTCAACAGATCATCTTATTAAAAGAAGTGCAGGGCATGCCATGAGGAATGAGGTGGATCTCAGGGCTCCCATCCAGTGAACAATGCCTTTCAGAAAGTTTGTGCTTTGACCGCGAGGAATTGCGGAGGGCTCCCCTTTTTTTGTTGACTCACAGATGTTCTAAGAGTTGACAAATATGAGTTAGACAGGGGAACATCATCTAAGAGCCTGGCACTGACTTTTCTTTTTAGCCAGTATTCTTTTTCGATTACTATTTACAATTCTACCTTCTTTTTATTTAGGCTTCCAATGCAATTTTTAGATGTTCTCACAATCTACATGGACCATAACATAGTTTTTCTATTTACTAACATTTAGCATAAGATAATAGTATTGTAAATCTACTTAGTCCATCGTTTAATTCTTGGTAACACCCTGGCTGTAGACGGCTGCACTGCAATGGATTCCCACGCATGGCTATAAAACTACTGATACTCGGCATGTTGATTCGATCACCTGCATTTATTCTCCAGATCTGGTAAACATATTGATATTCATATTGTGGACATAGTTTATACAAATACCTCTTTAAGATGCCATTTTTCTGAAGGCTTGCATGCACAACGGTGATGGAGCTGGAGCAGGGACGGGGGCACATGGTGGTTTAGGATGAAGCTTGCAGCTGGTTCACCTATCCTTTGTCTCATGACCTCATGAGTGATTTCTCAAGCTGTAACTTATCGAGTGTTATCTATTCATTTTTAAAGAAATCCAGTAAACCTGGCAGTATTAAAACTGAACGAGCAGGGGCTTTTGGACAAATTGAAAAACAAATGGTGGTACGACAAGGGAGAATGCGGCAGCGGGGGAGGTGATTCCAAGGTCAGCCCCAGTAAGAACAAACTAGCGGGTAACAAAACAGCATGATAGTAACCAGCAGCTGCCTGTATACCTTTTTTGCCACAGCCCCGGTGCCATAACTCTGCCATATAGGCTGAAAAATGACAGTAAAGCCATACTAACAGCACAATTACTGAAAACATATCTTATGAACAAAAAATTTTAACCAAAAAGACACATAATGTAATATAAATAGCAGCAGCCATACATCAAAAAGTTTTTATGGAAAATGTTTGTTTTGTAAATAAAAACAAAAATTGAATATTTTCTAATTCTAATTAACATTTTTTAATTTCTAATCAAGTTTCTAATTGCAATTAAAAATTAAATTTCAAAAATTTCACTTTGTAGCAGCCATACATCAAAAAGTTTTTATGGAAAATGTTTGTTTTGTAAATAAAAAAAAAAATTGAATATTTTCTCATTCTAATTAACATTTTTTAATTTCTAATCAAGTTTCTAATTGCAATTAAAAATTAAATTTCAAAAATTTCACTTTGTTACAAATATATTCTTAAAATTGTATATAGACACTATGGCAGAATCAACCAGTATTGGTTGCCCATCTTTCACAACCCACCCTCTGTTGTCTTAGCCCAAGCAAGAATAAATTAGGTAATTAGATCACCGGGTGCAAGAAAGTGGATCATCCACAGGCAAGGGACGGGTGTTGCTGGTTACTCAAAGTGATATAGTTAATACTCGTCTGGCTTGGCTGGAAGAGAAGGGAGGAACGGGCGCTAGGGGATGGAGGGTAAGGGTGGTGGTGCTTGATAGAGTATTGAAGCGTATCACTTTGTCATGGTTCACGCATACGTCAATGAATGCCTCAATGAAATGTTGCTATGCTACTGAATAACATAAAATAACATTGGTGATGTTATTTATGTTATTTCCCATGGTTTGAAGAGGTGCTGTAAACCTAGCGGTATTGAAACTCAGTGAGCAAGGCGTCTTAGACAAGCTGAAAAGCAAATGGTGGTACGATAAAGGGGAATGTGGAAGCAAAGACTCCGGAAGTAAGGTTAGTCACGCCCATAACAGTGAGTTCCCGCCAATGATCACGTGATGCTGCAGGGGCCTTCTGATTGGTTAACAGTTTTCTCTCCTTACATCTATTCGCGGCAGCAAGTCATGTCTTTTTTTTCAGGTTCCCGTCAACACCTCAATCCATATAATAAACTTACAACAAAAACAGTATAAGAATATTACAACTTACTAAACCCAAACATACATAGCTATTATACCCTAAAATGTTTGTATAAATTATAATAAAAAAAGAAAAGTGCTACTTTTATAGTGAAATAATGTAAATATTGAATAAATCATTAAAATGACCCATTTTAAAATTATGATTTCAAAATGTATGTTAAAAATGTCTGGCATAGAATTAAATGTTAAAAACACTGCCCACAAACAAATTTTATAAATTGCATAAAATGCATTCAAAACACATTTACCACAATGTTATCTTCTCATTCCCCATGTTTGACCCCATTAAAATAAAACAGCTTGTTCTCCACTCCCATTCCGGCGCTGTTGCAGTGGGGCCGGCGCTCACATGAGGGTGTAATGTTACACAACCCCCTCGCCCATCACTGCCAACTTCTCTCTCCCCGCCTTCAAGTAATCAACTGGGAGTGAGCGGCAGATGGAGATCTCACTTCCTGTTGATCACTCATATGTCCAAAGGTGGGGAGAGACAAGTTGGCACTGATTGGGCAAGAGGGTTGTGTGATGTCACACAACCCCATCTCCCAATCACCACCATCTTCTCTCTCCCCACCTTCAGATGTATGAGTAATCACCAGGAAGTGAGCAGCAGTCGGAGCTCTCACTTCCTGTTGATTACTCATATGTCCGAAGGCTGGGAGAGAGAAGCCAGCGCCGCCGGACTAACATTGGCATGGGAGGTGGGTATAAGCTTTTTTTATTTTAATAGGACTAAACATGGGGAAGGGGTTTTCCTTGTAGTGGACAATCCCTTTAAATCAGGAATATGTATCTTAAGACTTTTAAGAACTTCAAATCGTATTCTTTTATTAACTTTATATTTTATTCATATCTTTTAATTCAGTTTGTGGGATTTTTAGGCCAGAGATTTTGATATAAAAGTTTGCTCTCTGTGCCAAATATTTTCCAAATATGCACATTTTTGGCACCCCATTATGATTTTTTTTATTGCATATTGATTGACTTCAATATTTTCATCAATTTCTGACTATAAATAAAACATCCATATTATGCATTCACCACCTAACCCACTGTATTGCATAAGGAAACCATCCTATACTAGTACAGCATATATTCTCTTCTATAACAATGAGAGTATTTTTTACATATACTGTACCTAAACACAATACATTACACATCTAAAAAGAAGAACATTAATTATGCTGACTATTTTCTTAAGAGTAAACCACATTAAATTGTAATCGCAGTTCGCGTTTTACATGTACTTTCCTCCAAAAAGTTTTAAGTACCTAGTATTTCTTTTATTTTTGATCATTTGAGTCATTATTATGTAATTTTAATTTCCGTATGTTGAACTGAATTGTGTTTCATGTGATACTGTTCTTGTGAAATGCTCACAGATTTCTTCATTTTGGATAGGATTATAACTTTTAAATGGTAAAACGATATCCATCAGGTTCCGTAAAGTAGAACGTGCCTGAAAGGGGACACAAAGCATAAAATGCCAAAAAATTGTCTAAAAGATATAGGTTTGACATCTAGGACCCACATGTATTCTTATATCAAGGCGATCCATGAAGCCATCAGCTGCCGCATCCAGGAGGATCCATAAATCATTCTCTGTCTTTTCGGCATCTGTCTGCCATTGTTTGGCATATCCAGTGGATGTGCCGTAAATTATCTAAGGTAGACTATTTAACTAGGGGACAACCTGATGAATAATAATGACTAGTCAGGCCCAAAACGCGGCTATTAGATCAGTGCTAGAGATGAGCTAACCCGAGGTTCAGTCTTCGGGGTTCGTACCAAACAGTCTTTTAAAAAAAAAAGAATGGGGTTTGGAGTTCGGGTGCTTTACGTATGCAAACCACTTGTGCGCGGGTATGCTCAGTGCTCAGCCCAGTGTGAGCCGCTTGTAGTGTTTGATTGGCTCACATTGGCGGTAACAACAGTGTGATCGGATGTAGTGAACACCAAATGAAAAAAATGGAAAACTCCGCCCACCCTCCCCTGGAAGTGATCTGTTTATGGCTGGCTGCATGTGGGGGGAGACAAGAGCTGCAAAATTAATAACTTCCATTGTGGTTCAGGTCAAGTCCAGGTCCTAAACCAAGCATTATCTAAAGTCCGGCTGCACCCGCCGAACCGAACTACTATGGGTCAGCTCATCTCTAATCACTGCCAATCAGACATTAATGATCTTAAGTCCAACATCTTAGTTCTGCAATAGACCTTTCAGATATAATATTTAATTATGTATGGCATATCCTAAATATCTAGAAAATATAGGTCCTACTAATACGATCCGCACCTATCTAAAAGAAACCTTGGTGGGGGAGGGAGTCTGCAATCAGTTGAAGAAGTCATAATTCCCTTAAGCCCGCTTTACACACTACAATATATCTTACGATGTGTCGGCGGGGTCACGTTGTAAGTGACGCACATCCGGCATCGTAAGGTACATTGTAGTGTGTAACAGCTACGTGCGATTGCGAATGAACGGTAAAACGTTCATCGCACGCACGTCGTTCATTCCTCATGAATTGAACGTCAGGTTGTTCATCGTACCCGGGGTAGCGCACATCGCAGTGTGTGACACCCCGGGAACGATGAACAGATCTTACCTGTGTCCTGCAGCTCTCGGCCAGCAATGCGGAAGGAAGGAGGTGGGCGGGATGTTTCCGCTTCTATTAGCCGGCTGCCGAGTGACGTCGATGTGACGCCGAATGTCCCTCCCACTCCAGGAAGTGGACGTTCGCCGCCCACATCGAGGTCGTATGGACGGGTAAGTACATGTGACGGGGGTTAATCGTTTGTGCAGCACATTCAACAAAATTCAACATGCCGCACATACGATGGGGGCGGTTATGATCGCATACGATATCGTATGCAGAATCGTAACATGTAAAACAGGCTTTACAATTGAATGGGAATTCCAACTACCTGCCCACTGACAGTTTGATGTGATGACTTTCTTCTCAAGCTAGATGGAGGTCTCTTTGGTAGTTGACCTGCTTCAACTATACAATTATGTCATATCCTATGGATATGGCAAAAATGTACTAAATGGAAGCACACGTACAGTATAATGCATAGTTGATGAGAGACATGTATTCTGGTTAGTCTACTACAGCAATTTTCCACAGGATCCCTATAAAAGTGCCCACTGGCAGACACAGACCGAAAAGGAAGCTCTTCATAATGCACAATACCCCCCACTTTGGAAGCAGAAATGGGCCCCTTTACCTCTTAGACCTGAAAGTGTCCACTATAGTGGAAACCACTTTCAGTTGTCAACCCTCTACTGCAAGAAGTAATTAAAGAGGACCAACCACAAGGATTTTCCAATATAAACTAAAGCCAGTGCTATACTGACACTATCATACTGATTCTATACATACCTTTAGTTGTGAGATCGGATGTATAGTTTCTGAAATACAGGCAAGTATAGTTTGTGAAATGCACTGTTATTTGATTGATAGGTGCAACAGAATATCTAATAGGTGGGTCTGGTTTTGCTTGTTATTCCCGCCCCTGTCTGCCTGCCTGTCCTTCCTCCCTCTGTTTCTGTTATAAGGGGGGGAGTAGGAGGGAGGAAGGACAGGGGGCAGAAGGACAGGCAGGCAAACAGGGGCGGAAGCAACTAGCGAAACCTGACCCACCTATTAGATATTCTGTTGCACCTATCAATCAAGTAACAGTGAAAGTCACAAACTTTACTTGCCTATATTTCAGAAAGTATACATCCGATCTGACAACTAAAGGTACGGTTAGAATCAGCATGATAGTGCCAGTATAGCACTGGTTTTATTTTATATAGTAAAATCCTGGTGGGTAGTCCTCTTTAAGCTTGGCCAACGAACTGATGACTCAACTACAACAAATTCACAGGACCCGATTCATAAACCCTCGGCGTTGCCAGTCTTGATGAGGGGGCGCTCTTTAGTCATACCCTCCTGATTCATAAAGAGCAGTCCACCTTTTCGTGAATCTGGAGTATCTGACAAGTGGCATGTACTGGATTCAGAGTTTTGGTGTACAGAATGCCACAACTCATCATGAATTAGACCAGCTGTGGCATCCTGCCCCCACTATGCCGCATCCCCAAAATTTTATTACCAAGTTGAACCTTTTACAAGCTTTTACGCCAGAATTTTCTGGTGATAGGTTTGATGAATCGTGCCCATAATGTTCCGGGGCAATCCTGCTGAATTTAGAGCACTTGGAAGGCATGTCAAGAAGAACTGTAATGCATCTGATCATGGAGGACTGCCTCGAAGTTTGTGAGCACCAGTAGGTTAAAATGACATTGTATAAATCTCATCAATAGCAACCTTTAGATTTGCTTTATTCGAAGAGAGGTAGAATTTTTTTTACGTGCCATTAAATAGATAAGTATAGCTCACAGGGTCAGGAACAAGCCAACATAGGCAACTGCATTAAGCCCATTCATTGGTTTTCATAGAGCTTTTTAGATAGGTTTGATGCTTTTAATTAGAAAGGCGCTACAATGTTTTCATTTTTGGTTCCTACAACTTTATGCTTTCACTAGTGATCACTAGGATTATATCGATATATATAAGTTAAAAGAACTCAAGAGAAATTAGATAAAAAAAATTGTGGAGACATGTTAATCATAATGGACTGAATTTACAGAATAATCCAGACCAGAATGTATTCTTATTTGTTAACACTCGCTTTATTTCTTGTATGGCTTAGCATATCACATGAAACACAATCCATTTTTTGGGGGTCATTTGCAATAGGAAGTGCTTTATCTTTCTGAAGAGTTCGGTTACATTTATGTTTCGCTGCCATTTTCTGACCAGGAACACCTCTCCTCAATACAGGGGTGCGCCACAGCACCCAGCCCATATTAATTAGAATTACAAGTGTACGCTACAGCACCCAGCTTACATTAGCTAGGCTTAGAGGTGTGTGCAACAGCACCCAGCCCAAATTAGCTAGGATTGCTGGTGTGCGCCACAGCACCCAGCCCAAATTAGCTAGCATTGCAGGTGTGCCCCACAGCACCCAGCCCAAATTAGCTAGGATTGCACGTGTGTGCCACAGCACCCATTTTACATTAGCTAAAATTACAGGTGTGTGCCACAGCGCCCAGCCCAAATTAACTAGGATTACAAGTGTGCGCCAGAGCACCCAGTTACATTAGCTAGGATTACAGGTGTGTGCCACAGCACCCAGCCCAAATCAGCTAGGATTGCAGGTGTGTGCCACAGAAATCAGCCCAAATTAGCTAGGATTACACGTGTGCACCAGCACCCAGCCCAAATTAACTAGGATTACAGGTGTGCGCCACAGCACTCAGTTTTAATTAGCTAAGATTACAGGTGTGCGCCACAGCACTCAGTTTAAATTAGCTAGGATTATAGGTTTGCCCAAATTAGCTAGGATTACAGGTGTGTGCCACAGCACCCCGCCCAAATCAGCTAGGATTACAGATGTGAGCCAGAGCACTCAGCTTAAATTTTTTATGCTCACAGGTGTGCGCCACAGCACCCAACTTGGCTCTGTGGCGCACACCTGTAAACCCAGCTAATTTGGGAGGCTTTGGCTATGGGATGACTTGGGATTGTCAGTTGAGGAGGGGTGTCACTGGTCAGAAAATGACAGCTATACAATAGAAAGGAATTGAACAATTGACCTCAATTGCTCCTTGATGTGGAAATATACTGAAATAACATCACCTAATATCAGAGATATTACAAAGCCGGACAGAGAGACGTTCCTTTAGTTTCCATCTTTTTTCGGGGATCGGTTTATCAGCAGGAGATTATCACTACAGGGCTAGCTGTTAACTGATCTGTGTAACCTCACCCCCAGAACCAATTGGCATTTTTCTGTCATTGTGGATTGTATACAGAAAACTACCAATTAGTGGTATGGGTGGGGTTATACACAGCTTAGCATTCAGAGCTCTGCTAGATTGGCAGCAGAGAAAACAGATTTTATCAGTCTCAGCCCTGACATCATGCTGGTCTCACATTACATAGGAAAAACCTGATGACCGCTTCCCTTTTATAGCGCTGAGCGTGGACTGAAGAAGTGCATGTAGGTAAAACTTAGGTCTATGAAGTTAAATCGATAATCCGACACAGATGTGTCATATTTGAAGGAAAAATTTCCTTCCAGAATCCCTGTATCCCCATCCTATGTCCAAAAATATAGTACCCATAACAGATGGTGTAAATCGATTCACAGGACCCAGTTCAGCTGCTACTCCAGTGACCTGTGTTTATTGGAAGGGAGCCCTGAGAAGTGCCTCCTTCCTGATGAGATTCCCGTCTCATCTTTTTATTAGCCGGCCTGATGTGACCTTACTATTATGGCGTGATCAACATGTGGTGTCGTGTCTGGCCTGCTTATTAAAAGAAACTCAGGGTATGCCATGATGTAGGAGGTGATTCTCAGGGCTCCGATCCATTGGACATGGATCATTGACTTGGCCGCTGGATCGGGTGCTGCATATTGATTTACACTGTCTCTATCCATAACCTATAATATTCGTTTTTTATCTACTTCTGGACTACCCATAGAGTAAGCTGCTTAGATCCTTCAGCTGTGGGGTTGGGGAGCCGGCTGTCAGACACAGCTAGACTCCACACAGATAAGGCTAACATGGCTAATTATCATGTTTGCCTTCTAGATCACCGCATACACAGTGCTTGTGTATACAGATTAGAAATCACTTAAGGCCACTTTACACGCAGCGACATCGCTAGCGATGTCACTGCCGATCACACCCGCTCCCGTCGGTTGTGCGTCACGGGAAAATCACTGCCTGTGGCGCACAATATCGTTAGTCCCCATCACACATACTTACCTGCCTAGTGACGTCGCTGTGGCCGGCGAACCGCCTCCTTTCTAAGGGGGCGGTTCGTGCAGCATCACAGTGACGTCACACGGCAGCTGTCCAATAGAAGTGGAGGGGCGGAGAGCAGCCAAAAGAAAGACACGCCCACCTCATTGCCAGAGGACGCAGGTAAGGTGTTGTTCCTCGTTCCTGGGGTGTCACACGTAGCGATGTGTGCTGCCTCAGAGCCCACGAACAACCTGCGTCCTGCAACAGCAACGATATTTGGGATTAGAACGACGCGTAAACAACGATCAACGATTAGGTGAGTAATTTTGATCGTTAACGGTCGTTCGTACGTTTCACACGCAACGACGTCGCTAATGAGGCCGGATGTGCATCACGAATTCCGTCAGCGATCTTGTTGCATGAAAAAGCCCCCTTTACAGTGCTTCCTACTCCAGACCCAAAGACCCGCTCCTACCCCAAAAAAGTATGTACATATTTTTAGCAGTCTTTTCTGACCCTTAAAAAAAATAAATCTGAAAAATAGCTACATAGCTCCTAATTTTATTCACATTTTACCCTTATATAGGCAATAAAAAATGAATATACTGTAAAAATAACAATAATTAAAAAAAAAAGGGAAAAACTATCATGTGAAATTTGCATCCAGAACCATGAGCAGCTCTGGGTACATATTTCTAATCCCTGCCTTACTGTCTCAGCATCTAGTTGCATACATAAAGATATCTATAGAAAAAGTATTTCCACAGATCCTTTATGATATGCTAATGAGCAAGAGGACTAGTCACAAGGGCGTTAATTCCTGCACTCATTCCGCCCTCTTAGCATGGTAGCACGGCACAAGCTATTCAATACCCATTGCCTCACGCCATCTACAGTGACGCGCGTACCTGTGTCCGTTGTCACTGCTGATCAAAATGACCGGCACTTCCGGACATGCTCACTATGAAGCCAGGTGTATGCGTCCTGGTTTCAGAGAAGTCTTGTGCACATGACTTGAAGTGCCAAGGACTTCTGATCATGCACACTGACCGTAAACCCAGTGTTCTGAGGTGGTAGTAGCGCCGCTGATGACGCTGACCAATGGGCATTGAATAGCATGTTAGTGCGCCTCTGTGGGTGTGCTAACATGCTAAGAGGGCAGAATGAGTGCAGTAACTAACGCCCTTTTGACTAGTCTCTGCACTCATTAGCATATCATAAAGGATCTCTAGAAATACTTTTTCTAAAGATCTCTTTATGTATACTACTAGATACAAGTACAATTAGGCAGGGATTAGAAATATGTACCCAGAACTGCTCGTGGTATTGCGTCTGACAGGTTCACTTTAAAGGGAACCTGTCACCACTTTTTTGAAATATAAGCTGCGGCCACCACTACCGGCTCTTATATACAGCATTCTAACATGCTGTATATAAGAGCCCAGGCCGCTGTGACAACATAAAAAACACTTTATAATACTGCGGTGGAATAGGGTCTAATGGGCATCTCTGTTGTCCGGTGCGGGCGCCTCCCCTTTCGGCCATCTTCGTCCTCTTTCTGAAGCCTGTGTGCATGACGCGGCTACGTCATACAAACTCGCCGGTCCTGCGCAGGCACACTACAATACTTTGGTCTGCCCTGCTCAGGACCGGAATGCTGGCGAGCGTGGATGACGTCGGATTCGTCATGCACCGCGGCTAGAGAAGAAGGAGAACAAAGATGTCCGAAAGAGGCGGCTCCGGCACCAGACAACGGAGACGCCCATTAGGCCCTATTCCACCGCAGCGCGACCGTTAGGTAAGTATTATAAACTGTTTTTATGTTGTCACCACAGCAGCCTGGGCTCTTATATACAGCATGTTAGAATGCTGTATATAAGAGCCCGGTGGTGGTGGCCGCAGATTATAGTCCAAAAAAGTGGTGACAGGTTCCCTTTAAGTCTGTGAATCAACCATTGTCTGGCAAAGGGTTGGATCGTCTTACTGCTTTTACAGAAAAAACTAAATCCTGTCTGTGTATCCGTCATATACACAGGAGCCCAATTTTGTACACAAGTTTCCATATCTCACCATAGGAGCACTAGGTAGTTACCAAAATGTATTCTAAGTTACACCTGTTGCAAATGACCCCCACTATTGTCTTTTTTCTTACCCTTAGTCATAATTTACAGTTTTTACCCAGGTAGACACTTTAATCCAAACTAATAAATATTATTTTTTACTTTTGGTTCTATTATTATTCTCATCATTATTATTTTATGTGCTATAATCCTATGTTTGTGTTGTTGCTTTAGCTCAAAAAGATCAATATATTTTTTTCATTTCTTCAGGTCGTAAGCATTTCTAAGAAGATTATTTTCACACTGCATGTTGAATCGGAGTCAACCGAACTCACCCTACAGAGACATATCCAGTTTAACATTAAAATACATAATATTATACTGTTTTCCGCGTACATAAGGAGAAAATTGACCATTAAAAGTGTAGAACCACTAATACTTCGTATACTATTAGCGAGCCGTTCACAAATCCATAAATCTTCAGAAACGCACACAAGAGAATACACTTGGTTCTTCTGCATTTTTTGGTCATATATTGAAGGCCCCGAAAATAGAGATGGTGGGACTACTGTGGTCACTGGGCAACGTTGGGTGCATGCTTAAAGTCAACGCTCATGTTTTCTGGAGGGAGGTGGGTCTTTGGAGTGACACAATGCAATGATGAACTGGTGGGAGGTGGGAGAATGTGTGAATATTGTAATGGTGTGATACGGCGGTCTGGTTATATATGGCAGACGCCAAGCCTTTTTGACATGGTAATGTCCTCTAAATGTATAACCTCAGTTTGATGTTTATTTCCTTTAATAAAATATGGATGAATCAGTGATTCACAACTGAAACCATCAACCGGCTTGGAACAAACCCTAAAAGTAACCCCATGAAACATATTAATCTAATGACCTCATTATCATTCTGTCAGTACCATAGACTTCATCATATTTGGAGTAAATCTTCAGAGCAATGATTTCATCCAGACAATATAACTAAATGTTCCCACACTAAAACTTAGATAGTTGTCAGTCAAATTATGTTTCCTGATGAACATTCTCCCAATAGCCATTTCGGCCAGCTCTCCCATACACAGCAGTGCTTATTTGGCTGAACGCCTGTGTCTTCTGCCAAGCATGTGACTAACAGCTATTTCGGCCGGGTCTACCATACACTGCAGTGCTTGTTTGGCTAAATGCTCCTGTGTTTTGTATGGAAAAGTAGGAGATCAAAGCAATTGGAAGTCCAAAACCATACAAGCTCGATCAACATCTCCCCTGGCAATCAGTTGGCCATCACCTCCATAGATATTAGAATGTCAGCTGAACAACCCTTCTGCCAAACATTTGGTCATTGGCAATTTTGGCCAGCTCTTTCATACACAGCACTGCTTATTTGGCTAAACGCTCCTGTGTTCTCTATGAAGAATTAGAAGGTTGAAGCAATTGGCAGTCTAAAACCGTACAAGCCCAATCACCAGCTTCCCCGGCAATCAGTTGGCCATCGCCCCTATGCACATTAGAGTGTTGGCTGAATGACCCTTCTGCCAAACATTTGGCCATAGGCCATTTCGGCCATCTGTCACATACACATCAGTGCTTATTTGCCTGAATGCTCCTATCTTCTCTATGAAAAAGTAAGAGGCTAAAGCAATTGTCAGTCCAAAACCGTGTAAGCCCGATCACGCATCTCCCCTGGCAATTGGTTGGCCATTGTCCCCATACACATTAGAGTGTCAGCTGAATGACCCTTCTGCCAAACATTTGGCAAACTGCTTTGTTGACTTGCTCCCCCATACACAGCAGTGCTTATTTGGCTAAACGCTCCTGTCTTCTTTATGAAAAAGTAGGAGGCTAAAGCAATTGGAAGTCCAAAACCGTGCAAGCCCGATCACGCATCTCCCCTGGCAATCGGTTGACCATTGCCCCCATACACATTAGAGTGTCAGCTGAACGACCCTTCTGCCAAACATTTGGCCAACAGCCATTTTGACTTGCTCTCCCATACACAGCAGTGCTTTTTTGGCTAAACGCTCCTGATTTCTCTATGAAAAAGTGGGAGATCACAGCAATTGGAAGTCCAAAACCTGATCAACATCAGTTGGCCATCACCTCCATACACATTAGAGTGTTGGCTCAATCAGTAGATATTGGCGGGTGCAGTCAACATCAGTCTTACATATATGGGGGCCTTAAGGCAACCCGTTAGTGATACGTTGCATACAGTGCAAACTATTTTGTACAACGTATCACCATGTTGAAGGGAGGATAGAATTCGGTTATGAGAACTTAGCCCTTCATGAGTTTGTAAATTCTTAGAGTGCTGGACTTGTAGCGTAAAGTGACGAAACACAAATAGGGACCTGAAAATTACTTATTTTCTGATTTTCTATTTTTCTGGAAAAAAAGTCAAACAATCTAAATATTTTAATGGGAATTAGTTTAACATAATTGCTAAGGAAGATATTATTTTGAACTCAAATCGAAACGATTGGGCCAAAAACAGTCAAAACTTATTTTTTTCACATTTTTTTTAGATACAAAATGAACTATCCACTTAAGACTTTAGACATTTCATGGCATCAGTTGTAAACCAATGCTCGAAATAAACCTTAGGAAAAGTCGTAATAAACTGAGATTTTTCGGAGCCGGTTTTGACGTGAATTGTAAATCAGCTTTTGCATTAACTGCTTTGCTCAACATATTTAAACAAGCATAAGATTAAAGAGCTGCTCGCTCCCTTGCGCTGACACAAATTTACTATTGTTGCAAGGTCTTAAAATATGGCTAATTTCTAAGCTATACACATTTCTCTTTCTTCTGAGCCTTAGCTGAATCATAACCACAAGATTATTTCCGAATGTGATTTAAAAAGTGTACAGATCACGTCCAAAAGGCTTAACCTCTGCCAATTGCCGATTCCGGGAGGCATAGAAATGCTGGGGTTGCTGCCTGATGAATGTTTATGGCTTGTTGACATGACTAATGGCATATAAGTAAGGTTGGCATGGGTGGCACAAAAAAGCTTGAAGATGCCTTCAATGTATTGTTTGCTCGTATAACACATTCTTCCCCTCCCTTTTTCCCCTGCTCCTATCTTTTCTCTCTGCTTCCAGGATAAAACAAGTGCACTAAGCCTCAGCAATGTCGCTGGCGTCTTCTATATCCTGATCGGAGGCCTGGGACTGGCTATGTTGGTTGCACTAATTGAATTCTGTTACAAGTCCAGGAGTGAATCCAAAAAGATGAAGGTGGCATCGCATCTCATGTCATATCACTTCATTTTTCCAAACTTTCTACTTCAAATACAGAATGCTTTAAAAGGAATCTGTGATGAGAGGGAGCAGCATGATGTGGGGGCAGAAACCCTGATTCCAGCAATGTGTCAATTACTAGGCTGTATTTTTCTGTTTCAATAAATTGAGTATTTTATCAGAAGATGATTATCAATACAGGACTAGCTGTCTCATGCATCTTGGTCCAACCACACCCCCAACACTGATTAGCAGCTTTTTGCCAATATACAGCATACACAAAAAGCAGCTTTTTGCCAATATACAGTGTACACAAAAAGCAGTTTTTTGCTAATATATAGTGTACACAAAAAGGAGCTTTTTTTAATATACAGCATGCACAAAAAGCAGCTTTTTGCCAATATACAGTGTACACAAAAATCAGCTTTTTGCCAATATACAGTGTACACAAAAATCACCTTTTTGCCAATATACATCGTACACAAAAAGCAGCTTTTTGCTAATATACAGTGTACACAAAAAGCAGCTTTTTTTCAATATGCAGCATACACAAAAAGCAGCTTTTTGCCAATATACAGTTTGCACAAAAAGTAGTTTTTTGCTAATATATAGTGCACACAAAAAGGAGCTTTTTTCAATATACAGCATACACAAAAAACAGCTTTTTGCCGATATACAGTGTACACTAAAATCAGCTTTTTGCCAATATACAGTGTACACAAAAAGCAGCTTTTTGCTAATATACAGTGTAATCAAAATGCAGTTTTTTTGTCAATAGATAGTATACACAAAAAACAGCTTTTTGCCAATATACAGTGTACACAAAAAGCAGCTTTTTGCCAATATACAGTGTACACAAAAATCGGCTTTTTGCCAATATACAGTGCATAGAAAAAGCAGCTTTTTGCTAATATACAGTGTACACAAAAAGCAGCTTTTTTCAATATACAGCATACACAAAAAGCAGCTTTTTGCTAATATACAGTGTACACGAAAATCAGCTTTTTGCCAATATACAGTGTACGCAAAAAGCAACTTTTTGCTAATATACAGTGTAAACAAAAAGCAGTTTTTTGTCAATATACAGCATACACAAAAAACAGTTTTTTGCCAATATACAATGTATACAAAAAGCAGCCAATCAGTTTTGTGGTTGGGGTTATACACAGCTCACCATTCCGAGCTCTGCTACATTACATAAAACTGATTTTATCACAACTACTACACCCAGAAAACTAAGTGATACATTGCAGAAATCAGGGTCTCTGTCCCTACATCATACTGAAGTCAGATTACATAGCAAAACCTGACAGATTCCCTTTAAAGGGTTATTACCATCTAGGCCTTTCATAGCTAAGATGCCAATAACTTCCATCGAGGTGGTCCTACGATAGCAGCTGAGTGGAACTATGATATGCTGTTTTCATTACTCTTTGGAAAAAAAGTTAACTTGTAGTACGGAAACAACACAGCCAGCAATTCTATATCTCCAACTTCAATAATGCAGGAGCTGGAGAGATAAAAACGGTCTAACCTGGGTGGAGATTGGGTGGGAGACGAGATAAGAGGTTTCTCACCTTCAGTGGTTGTGACAGTCACAACCACTGTAAATGCTTGTAGGAGAGAATCCTCGGCTCCTGCAGTCTGCATAGCTGAATGCTCAAAGGGAATAGGGGGTGAAGGAGTTTACCGCCGTGCTGACGTATGATGTATCAAACTGGAAACTTCTTTGGAAAATATGGTGATATATTTCTGCAAGTTTCAGAGCCCCTTCTTCAGGATAATAAATCACCAAAATTTCCGAAGAAGTTTTCAGTCTGATACATAATACAACAGCGCGGTGGTTAAGCCTTTCACCCCCTACTACCTTTGACTATTTTTTCAACTTATAAGTTACAGTTATAGCATAGCAAAGGCAAGTTTTCCATAGCCCCACCATGTTGGCCAGCACCTGGACTCAGTTATTGCCATCCTGGACATGAAAGGTTGAGGTGGGAATAACCTTTAATCTTCGTAATTGACTCCATATTATCCACAATGACCACGCCTTTACGCTCCACTATAGTCATCGTAGCTGAAATGTTATTTATGTTGTCTATTTCTTTTCGGAACCAAAACAAGTCTTTTGCCAATTAGAGTAATGAAAGATTTCCAGTAGTTAACTCCGGGTTAAAATCTTTGACATTTTTGGTGTACCCATATCCCAGCTATTTCCTTCCTCTCCGCCATTTCTTGGTTGCCAATAGCCTTTTTTGATTGGCACAACAAAGGTCAAAGAGCTTTAAAGGAACCATAAATGTCATTGATTAAAATACTCCTACGGTCAAAAGCCTGTAGGGTGGTGGCACTAGATAGTATATTACTTAGTAGGTTATTACAAGGAAGAACACTGAGACTGAGTAGCAAAAGAAATGTCTTGTAAGATTCAAGCATAACTTATTTCCCGCATACCATGCAATAATTGAGTTGAAGGGATTGTACAGATTAGAAAACGATTGACCGATACTATATTAGGGAATTCTAAGTTATAAGAGGAGGGTCCTCTATTTACCATTCTCATCTCTTGGAGTGAAGAACAATTACAAAATCTCTCGTCCTGGAGGACCTGTCTTGTTCTTCTTTCACAAGAAATCCAAATAGTTAAATGCAGTGTAATACCTAATTTCCCCTGTGGGGGTGCTGCAGGGAAATTGAATGCTTGCATTTAAACACAACCGATATTCTCTAAGGGTCCAAGTAGGGGATTTTTGTAAAGGGACCCTTCTATCTAGTTGGGATTATCTAAAATGGACAACTCCATTTAAAAAAATAGCTAATTTATTAATATGTGGATGGAGTCCATAGTGTTTAGAATGTAGCTATGATAGACATATTTAGACCTGAGATCATTAGCTATTCTCTTCTGCACCAGGCATCATCAAGTTTGGCATCCTGAGAGTCTTTGGTTGTTACTAGGCCCAAGACATCATGGACTCCATGGCACAACAGTCGTCATGAATCATGGCACAACAGTCATCATGAAGACATTGCACAACAGACGTCATGAGGTCATGGCACAACAAGTGTTATGAGGTCATTGCACAACATACGTCAGGGGTCATGGTGCAACAGACGTCATGAGGTCATGGCACAACATACGTCATAAGGTCATGGCACAACAAACGTTATGAGGTCATGGCACACCAGACGTCATGATGTCATGGCACAAAAGGCGTCATGAGGTCAGGGCACAACAGTCATCATGGGGTCATGGCACCACAGTCGTCATGAGGTCATGGCACAACAGATGTTATGAGGTCATGGCACAGCAGCCATCATGAGGTCATGGCACAACAGATGTCATGAGGTCATAGCACAACAGTCATCATGGGGTCATGGCACCACAGTCGTCATGAGGTCATGGCACAGCAGATGTCATAAGGTCATGGCACAATAGTCATCATGGGGTCATGGCACCACAGACATGAGGTCAAGGCACAACAGTCATCATGGGGTCATGGCACCACAGATATCATGAGGTCATGGGACCACAGTCATCATGAGGTCATGGCACAACAGATGTCAAGAGGCTATGGCACAACAGACTTCATAAGGTTATGGCACAACAGTCATCATGGGGTCATGGCACCACAGATCTTATGAGGTCATAGCACAACAGATGTCATGAGGTCATGGCACAACAGATGTCATGAAGTCATAGCACAACAAACTAGGCTACATGTGAAGTCATAACCTTGTTGAGCCTACTAAGCACTGAAGTATCCCAGATGCCAGGCTGAGGATGCTGGGCACATAAGTGAAGATTAGCCTTTATGGGGGACCGAAATGTACAAATTGTTTGAATTGCTCATCTCCATTTATGACATAGCATGTGGCTAGGTGATAAATGTTGCTTAACGGAAAACTCCTTTAAAGCATGTATCTCTGACTAGCAATATATGAATGTACATTTTGAAACTGTGAAATTACTGAAAGGACAGGGGTCTAACCCCTTATCCTCCTCAAAAGGGTTTTTGTTTAATCCCACAGCAAACAGTAACAGAGACGGTCCGTATGGCAACTCTACCAAGACCTTCTACAGCAGGAGGTAGCGGAGAAAATGGAAGAGTGGTCAGTCATGACTTCCCAAAATCCATGCAGACGATTCCATGTATGAGCCACAGCGCAGGTATGGCCCTAGGAGCAACTGGATTATAATACCAGCAGACTTCACGCTGCCTAGTGAAGCAATGGTGACCTTCCCCCCCTTCCAGTGCCAAAAACCACAAAGGACACATTTTATGGACTTTTCGCAGTCACTCAAAGATCTATTTTTTGTTATTTTGTTTCCTTTGTTCTTCTTGCCCCCTGTGGCAACTCTACAAGACAGTAACTGCAATAAAGAGCTGATTGGGGAAGAGAAGAGAACCTACCCTGTGGGCTGGACGATTGAATGTTATCAATAGACTCTGATCCCACAACGGTTCAACTCGTCATCAACTCTTAGTGTATTCAATTGTTTTAGAAGAATATTTTTTTTTCCATTTTTGTTCCATTTTCCTTATTTTTTTCTGTGTTAGCTTTCTGAATAAATTTGGGCGCACATTCTCCTGGCACATTTCCTTCAAAGTTAGGAGATACAACACTGCAATGTCCTTCATATGAGCAGTCCTTATATATTGAAATGGGTGTCTTCTTCAGCTAGAATCAAGAAGAATATGGCAAGAACAAGAGAAAGTGGAGATCCACAATGAGCTACAGTAGTTGTACATATAGAAACAGCGGAAAAGTCAAAGAATGGGGAAGACTCAATCATCTAGAGCATCACAGACGGAAGTGGAACTATAGAGTCATGTTATGGTGGCCAAGACAGTAGGACCACTTAATAAAAAGAAATAAGGTGATGCCGAATTTGTTAGTGAAGAGTTATATGCTACAAGTAGAAGTCAGTTGTCTTTGCTTACTAATGTGATCACAACTCTAAGCCATGACTATCAATACTTGAGGGCATCGATCAACCAACAGCGCACAAGTAGAACTTGACACCGGTCAAGTCAAGATAATCTATGACTGCATATAAAGGCATATCTATATAAAAATAAAAGATGACAACGGATGAGAATAAAGATCAAGATCTTGCAGATTTCATACTAAATAAACTTGATTTATAATGTCTACGACATCTAGTCACCATCTGGGTTCTTCAAGAGTATGACGTCCCACCTAAACCACCATACACTGTTCAGTGGTATTATTTGAATGTTCACATCAATGCTATCATAATATTAAAAAAAATCATATAAAAAAAATACACAATTTGCCAGCAATTATAGGAATGTCACCAATGTCAGGAGTTACAAATTGACTGTGCTTGGGCTCAACTTCTATCATGTTGACAGATGTTGCAGAGAGAGAATTATGCATTTGATACTCCATTCATTTACATATTCATTCAGTTTTTGTGTTTAGCCCCCCAGTCTTTTCCGTACTTGGAAGGGGCGGGAGAGGGGGACTAATATCCCCCAAAATGGCCTCTTTCAAAAATTTTCTTCTAAAATGTTTTTTTTTTTCTTTGAGTTCTTGTTTGGGTGTATGAAGAAAACAGATATCATCCTCTGAACCTCTTCGAAAGCGTATGTTGCCATTTTCTAGTGGAAACATATCCTTCTTACTTAATTCCTCAAGATTCTGAGGAGCTATCCAGCCATCTGACTCAAGGGCCTTGCTACTATCGGAACTGAACTTGACCATGTGATAAGGGCATTGAAGTGAAGAAAAACAAAAAAAAAGATCTTGCACAGAGAGGGTCTTACTTGCTCAGTGACTTCAAGACAAGACTTGGTGAAGTGCAGGACACAACAAATCAGCATTGGAGATGTTGAGTGTTTCACTTGTAATTTGTATTTTTATTACACTTTCTTAAAAACAGAGGTGTGGAACCAAGCTCGGTTTTTAACCCCGAGAATGGACTCCACATTTATTCCCTTCAGGCGTTTCATTCTGTTTTTCCTCTTTGATACCTGGATATTTTTCTCCACAAACGCTGTATTTGTTTTAACTCTGATGTCAAAAGTGCTAAGCGAGATTACGTTTGGTCAAACAACAGAAGCATTGTTTGGTTTGTTTTTTGAGATGTGATGGGAAGGTGGTATCTCTCATCAACATCTCCTTGCTTCTTGGGTATCTCCTCTTTGTTTTCTTTTTTTTTTCTTTGAATTAATATAAAATGGACGTGATTCCTTTCTTTGAGGCAAAGTTACTTTTGTATACACTTGTGCGTAAGTGGTATGAATGTGTCTGTACAACAGTAGCCTTGGGGATCAGCATACAATATCAGTGGTGAATGTAGAGTATCCAGTGGTGGTTGATGATAATTGTACACTTACAGACCAACGTTGAGCTTGTGATACATACAAAGCTGGAAGATTCATGAAGACTTCTACAAAAATAATTAGTGGCAACCTTTTTTCACCCGTTATAACCGCAATGAGAAGAGCTGACCTGGCATGCATGTGTCCCTCTGTACAGAAGTCTATGAGAATTGTAGGAATCACTAGGACCCCTAAACACATCAGAGAAAAGTTGGCCTAAATGTCCGATTTTGAACATAATGAATGATCATTGGCAGTCTTTGTTCATTTTGACCGACGGCATGTTAGATTTTTTTAGGGCAAATCATAAGTATTGGCAGTAACTTAGGCTGAAAAAATACAACATGGCTGAAGCAATCTCAGATATTTTTTTCCCGCCAACTAATGCCTGTTCATTGGGTCAAAATAGTATCATGCATTGAGGTCTTTATACTTAAAAAATGTGGGCCACATCACCTATATCCACGTATCATCCAAAAGACTTTACCCAAGACAAAAATGTTGCCACATCTTCATCAGGTCACTGATCCTATTATAAAAAACAATATCACCAAGGAATGTTAATAAATATATATAGAAATATATATATATATATATATATATATATATATATATATATATATATATATATACTGTATATAAATATATATACATATATATATACAGTACAGACCAAAAGTTTGGAGACACACCTTCTTATTCAAAGAGTTTTCTTTATTTTCATGACTCTGAAAATTGTAGATTCACATTGAAAGCATCAAAACTATGAATTAACACATGTGGAATGAAATACTTAACAAAAATTGTGAAACGACTGAAAATATGTCTTATATTCTAGGTTCTTCAAAGTAGTCACCTTTTGCTTTGATTACTGCTTTGCACACTCTTGGCATTCTCTTGATGAGCTTCAAGAGGTAGTCACCGGAAATGGTTTTCACTTCACAGGTGTGCCCTGTCAGGTTTAATAAGTGTGATTTCTTGCCTTATAAATGGAGTTGGGACCATCGGTTGTGTTGTGCAGAAGTCTGGTGGATACACAGCTGATAGTCCTACTGAATAGACTGTTAGAATTTGTATTATGGCAAGAAAAAAGCAGCTAAGTAAAGAAAAATGAGTGGCCATCATTACTTTAAGAAATGAAGGTCAGTCAGTCCGAAAAATTGGGAAAACTTTGAAAGTGTCCCCAAGTGCAGTGGCAAAAACATCAAACGATACAAAGAAACTGGCTCACATGAGGACAGCCCCAGGAAAGGAAGACCAAGAGTCACCTCTGCTGCGGAGGATAAGTTTATCCGAGTAGCCAACCTCAGAAATCGCAGGTTAACAGCAGCTCAGATGAGAGACCAGGTCAATGCCACACAGAGGTCTAGCAGCAGACACATCTCTAGAACAATTGTTAAGAGGAGACTTTGTGCAGCAGGCCATAACACTAGAAGTCCCAGAGAGGGGTCATTTAACATTTCTACCTTTGGAACCCAGAGTCGGGTCAAATGACATTCTTTTGTTTACACTCTCTTACAATAACTTTGTTGAGGTGGATCAACACAATTGCCCCCTGCAGATTCCTCAGGCAATGGCCACATTTACAAATAAAAGGATGCTAATTGGAGCCATCAGAGTTGTCAGTTTGGACTAATGGTCATTTGACTCTCTTTCGGGACTTCAGGGGGGAGCTCGAAATTTCTGAGACTTTTAGTGTTATTGGTAAAATAGCTGCTAGGAAACCACTGCTAAGGACAGGCAACAAGCAGAAGAAACTTGTTTGGGCTAAAGAACACAAAGAATGGACATTAGACCAGTGGAAATCTGTGCTTTGGCCTGATGAGTCCAAATTTGAGATCTGTGGATCTGTGCGACGCAGAAAAGGTGAACGGATGGCTGGTTCCCACCGTGAAGCATGGAGAAGGAGGTGTGATGGTGTGGGGGGGTGCTTTGCTGGTGACACTGTTGGGGATTTATTCAAAATTGAAGGTATACTTAACCAGCATGGCTACCACAGCATCTTGCAGCGGCATGCTATTCCATCCGGTTTGCGTTTAGTTGGACCATCATTTATTTTTCAACAGAACAATGACCCCAAACACACCTCCAGGCTGTGTAAGGGCTATTTGACTAAGAAGGAGAGTGATGGGGTGCTACACCAGGTGACCTAGCTTCCACAGTCACCAGACCTGAACCCAATCAAGATGGTTTGGGGTGAGCTGGACCGCAGAGTGAAGGCAAAAGGGTCAACAAGTGCTAAGCATCTCTGGGAACTCCTTCAAGACTGTTGGAAAACCATTTCCGGTGACTACCTCTTGAAGCTCATCAAGAGAATGCCAAGAGTGTGCAAAGCAGTAATCAAAGCACAAGGTGGCTACTTTGAAGAACCTAGAATATAAGACATATTTTCAGCTGTTTCACAATTTTTTGTTAAGTATTTCATTCCACATGTGTTAATTCATAGTTTTGATGCCTTCAATGTGAATCTACAATTTTCAGAGTCATGAAAATAAAGAAAACTGTTTGAATGAGAAGGTGTGCCTAAACTTTTGGTCTGTACTGTATATATATAATATTTATCAATAAACTAACTGCTAATTTACGAATGACAAATTTGCTTTAAAATGGAGGGCCTGCAAAAAAAAAAAAAACTGCAACTGAAATGTTCTCCTAGATTCCTAGAAGGTAAGGCGTTTATCCAAAAAATGATCAGTTTTGAAAAAAGAAACATGATTTTGTTCCACTCTGTCACGAGATGTGCCTGCTGAATGTGTCTGGAGTGAATGTGAACACACGGTGGTTGGGATGGGAGTGGCAGTCATACAGGGGTTTTGTTATCATGTCTTGATATTGTATTGAATTTCTGAAATTGGAATTCTTAAGAAAATTTGAGGAATGGTAAGGAGAAAATTTCACATACTCCTTTAGTTAAGAGCTGTTTAATTTGTCATTATTGTACAGTTTAAAGGGACTTTGTCAGTAGGTCTCTGCAATGTAATCTGAAGACAGCAAGCTGCAAGTGTTAAAACACAGATTTCAGCCCTGTGTCTCTTATCTCACAGTCTTTTTTTGTTTATCTGCAATGTTAGCTTAAGCCTCTTATCTTTATTATTAGTGGATCTCAGCAGCAACTCTGCCCCTACTGTGATTAGCAGCTTCTGTCTATGGAAATGTACACTGAAACCCTGGTGTGGGCAGGGGCAGCCTCCAGAACTCTGCTACATACAAATTCTCAAATCTTTCACTGTGTCAGAACGGCTGCAGGCACTAATCTAAGTGATACATTGTTGAACTCAGTGCCGTTTTGCCTATCACATGTTACTCTTAAGCTGGTGTCACACTAAACGACAGCGACAACGACGTCGCTGTTACGTCACCATTTTCGGTGACGTAACAGCGACCTTGTAAGTCGCTGTTATGATCGCTGCTTAGCTGTCAAACACAGCAGAAGCAGCGATCATAAGGTCGCTGTGCTACATGTTCAGAGAGCAGGGAGCCGCGCTTAGCGCTGGCTCCTTGCTCTCCTGCAGCACACATCGGGTTAATTAACCCGATGTGTGCTGCAGCTACATGTCACAGTTCAGAGAGCAGGGAGCCGCGCTTAGCGCTGGCTCCTTGCTCTCCTGCAGCACACATCGGGTTAATTAACCCGATGTGTGCTGCAGCTACATGTCACAGTTCAGAGAGCAGGGAGCCGCGCTTAGCGCTGGCTCCTTGCTCTCCTGCAGCACACATCGGGTTAATTAACCCGATGTGTGCTGCAGCTACATGTCACAGTGCAGAGAGCAGGGAGCCGCGCGCACTGCTTAGCGCTGGCTCCTTGCTCTCCTTGCTACAGTATACATCGGGTTAATTACCCGATGCGTACTGCAGCCACATGTCACAGTGCAGGAGCCGGCACTGGCAGCAAGAGCGGAGGCTGGTAACCAGCGTAAACATCGGGTAACCAGGGAAAGGTCTTCCCTTGGTTACCGGATGTTTACGCTGGTTACAGCTTACCGCAGCTGCCAGTGCCGGCTCCTGATCGCTTCATTTCGTCGCTCTCTCGCTGTCACACACAGCGATGTGTGTGTCACAGCGGGAGAGTGACGACCAAAAAATGAAGCTGGACATTCAGCAACGACCGGCGACCTCACAGCAGGGGCCAGGTCGTTGCTGGATGTCACACACAGCGACAGCGACGGGACGTCGCTGCAACGTCACAGAAAATGGTGACGTAGCAGCGACGTCGTTGTCATCGTCGTTATGTGTGACACCAGCTTTAGATGAGGTAGCAAAAACCTGCAGACAGATTCACTTTAAGCAGTTGTTAAAAACCTTGATGTTGACCTTCCAGAGCCACATTTACAAAATTGGTCAAAATTTACATCACTTTATCAATAACCTCCATCAGTTTTGCAATGACAAAATACAGCATTTTTTTAAAAATGTCTGAATCCATCTAGTAAGGTAAGTAGAGTGAGACCTACCCTATAGTATCAGCTATTAAATAATGCTCAGGTTTTTAATTTGCTAAGTTTGAACCACTAAACAACATTACTTAAGGTGATAATTTATTAACAAAGAATTACACCAGGAAGTCTTTTCTTTACACCAAGAAGAAGGGCACGGAAGTTCAAAGTCGATTCATGTGTATCTGTGGATATATAGCTATTATATATCTCAAATATCTAATATGTATCTGTCGCGGGCGGGGAGGAGGGTGTCAGCACACTACGCTCACCCCTTCTGCTCGGGTCCGGCGGTTGCTGCTCAGTGGTGGCTCGAGCGGTGAGCCGGATCCCGGGGGTTTCTCGAGCGGCACTCCTCGCCCGTGAGTGAAAGGGGTTTGTTGGGTGTGGGGATTGTTTATTGTCCGTGACGCCACCCACGGTTGTGGTGATTTCACCACCGCTGCTCAATACGGGGATCCCGGGGATGGTGATGCGGAGCAGCCAGGTGTTGTGTTGCCCCTCCGTGGGTAGGGGTTGGTGATCCCGGGGCCCGGTGATGGCTTGGGAGGGTGCAGGGCCTGGTGGGTGCAGGGACGCGGGGGCAGCGCTGTGCCTTGCGGCACTGTGGTACTCACTCAGCCTGAGACGTTGACACAGTTTTTACAGTAAACCAAACGGCTGGTAAGACGGTCCCACGGACGGCTGCACTTGCTCTCCCGGTAGGTGACGGTGATGTCCCTTTTCCTAGCACCTTGGTGTACTTGTTGGTTGCGATGGGTCCCCACCGGTAACCCGCTCCCCGGCTTCAAGCTGGACCGGAGGAGCTCTACTCTTTGCCCGCAGGCGCTGGCCCTAAGAAACTGGTGCCTTGGCGGTGGCGGTGTCTCTCTTACACTGGCTGGGCTGTTGCCTTCAATCGGGACTTGGTTGTTGGGGGATCTACGTCCCCTTCACTGACGGATTCGGCAAATTATGGCGACTCCAAGCCTTGCCGGGGTCCGAAAGGCCCCTGCCCTGGTGCTGACTGTCCTTCGGAACACTGCTCCAGACCGCCGGGCACACAGCCTACGGGGTCCTTCCAGGAACTTCCAAACGGTCCCCCTTCAGACAGTCACCGCCGTTGCTGACCTTGCTGACCTGCCCTGCACTCAGCTGGACTCTTCAGGCTTTGCACACTCTTTCTGTTCTGTCACCACTCTTGCTTTCCTCCTTTACTACTTTTCTTTCTTCACTTTCGCTTAGCTGTTTACTTTAGCCCTGTCTGGGCTACTCCTCCACTCCTTCCACTTCCTCCTCCCTGACTCAACTCTCTTCAACTGCCTGGTTTCTCCCGCCTCCAGAGCTGTGAACTCCTCGGTGGGCGGAGCCAACCGCCTGGCCCACCCCCTGGTGTGTATCATCAGTCTCTGGAGGAAGGCAACAAGGATTTTTGGTTAGCTTAGATGTTCCTACCTGGGATGTAGGGTGTGGTGGTGTGTGACCTGTGTCCCCTGGCTTGCCCAGGGCGACACATATCAAGTGCATCAAAACAAGTTATTTCCAATGATTCTAATGAATGCTATAATTAAATGTAGAAATGGACCATTAAGGTATTGTATAGTGACCTATGGCCGGCAGGCAGGGCTGTATTTTCCCTTCGTGTTGCCCTAGGCACTTTAAGTGGTCGCGCCCCTTAGTGACAACGTAACACTATGAGTTTTCACACACGACATCTGTTTAAGGCAGATCTACTCTGTAAAACACTTGAAAAAGTATCAATGAGAAACGAAGGGCACTAACTCCCCCCCCCCATGGGGATCACCACAGGCACATCAAAACATAGCATGAGAATAAAATATTCCCACCACACCGTCCCCACTTATATACTGTGACTGTCACACTGCCCCTAATATACTACACACTGCCCTCCCTTATAAATTATACCCACCACACCTTCTTAAATTATGAAATATGATCTGTACATTGACCTCACATCATGTTGCCCCCTCCTCACAATGTCCCATGCATGCTGCCCCCTCCTCACAATGTCCCATGCATGCTGCCCTCTCCTCACAATGTCCCATGCATGCTGCCCTCTCCTCACAATGTCCCATGCATGCTGCCCCCTTTTCACAATGTCCCATGCATGCTGCCCCCTCCTCACAATGTCCCATGCATGCTGCCCCCTCCTCACAATGTCCCATGCATGCTGCCCCTCTCCATGAGCTCCTAATGCTGCCTTCCTCTTTTCCATAATGACACCTCCATGCTGCCCCATTCATCATACTAAGACCACCACACTAACGCTTATACTGAGACACCCCCCCACACACACACACACTACCCCACTCTTGATATTGACTCCCCTACATTGCTCCACTCCATACTGAGCCCACACATGCTGCCCCTTCTCCATAATGAGCTCCCAATGCTGCCCCCCTCTCATTCTCAGTCCTTACACTCCCCCCATCGATTTTGTCATTGCACTATCCCTCAACCCTTGTCCTCTGTCTCTAGCATTGGCCCCTCTCTCCCATTCCCCCAGCAGCAGCCTCTCTCCCCCGCCTTCAGCAGCAGCCTCTCCCCCAGCATCAGCCTCTCTTCCCCAGCCCCCCCCAGCATCAACCTCTCTCCCCCAGCATCCCCCAGCATCAGCCTCTCTTCCCCAGCCCCCCCAGCATCAACCTCTCTCCCCCCAGCATCCCCCAGCATCAGCCTCTCTTCCCCAGCGCCCCCAGCATCAACCTCTCTCCCCCAGCATCCCCCAGAATCAGCCTCTCTCCCCCCAGCCTCCCCCAGTTTCAGTCTCTCTCCCCCAACTTCCCCCAGCATCAGCCTCTCTCCCCCAGCTTCCCAAAGCATCAGCCTCTCTGCCCCCAGCATCAGCCTCTCTGCCCCCAGCATCAGCCTCTCTTCTCCCAGCCTCCCCCAGCATCAGCCTCTCTCCTCCCAGCCTCCCCCCTCCCAGCCTCTCCCAGCATCAGCCTCCCCCAGCATCAGCCTCTCCCAGCATCAGCCTCCCCCAGCATCAGCCTCTGTCCTCCCAGCCTCCCCCAGCATCAGCCTCCCCCAGCATCAGCCTCTCTCCTCCCAGCCTCCCTCAGCATCAGTTTCCCCCTCCCAGCCTCCCCCAGCATCAGCCTCCCTCCTCCTAGCCTCCCCCAGCATCAGCCTCCCCCAGCATCAGACTCTCTCCTCCCAGCCTCCCCCAGTATCAGCTTCTCTTCCCCCACCATGCGCAGATCTCCAGTCTGCATTAGAGACACCCCCATGCTCCTTATTAATCTTCAGCTCTGCGAGCACTTACCTGCTCCAGGGCCCGCTGTCATCTTCCTGGCTCACGTGAGTATCCTCTTCTGACACCGGCTTCCATCGCCGGCGTCCTCTGCGGCGTGCTGCTGTGAGCTCTGCATGTGAAATCCACACAACATTGGACGCAGCACAGAGGAAGGAGCTGATTGGCGCACCTGTGACCCCGGAAGTGCAGGCGCCGGCAGTTCCGGGGTCAATCAGCTCCCTGTGCCCGGCCGCCGCAGTTTGTCTGCATTCGCGTCTTAATTGATGTGGATGCAAATAAATGGAGGTGCGCCTCTCCCCCTCCCCCCTCCGAAAATACAGCAGATTTAATGGATATGTAAAAAAAAATATTTTTTTTTTTACTGCTAGAAGGTGCCGCCCCCCCGCATCCTGCCGCCTCAGGCACGGGACCACGGGTGCCTGATGCTAAATACGGCACCGATGACCCTAGTCACACATAGATAAATACTTCTCAATGGCAATTTGCTTACCCAACTGTGTTATTGCTTGCTTGGATTGGTACATTGTCCTCAAGCTTTATTGCCTGTGGGATAGACCACTCTTAAGGCCCCCATACACATTTTGAGTAATGTCAGCCAAACCCGCCAATAACGATTGGTTCAGCCCACCGTCCAATGTGTATGGTGGCCCTGGCCGACTGATGGTTGGAAGAGTTGTCGATTAGTGATGAGCGAGCATGTTAGCCACTACTCCATACTCAATCGAGCATCAGGGTGCTCTGGTACGCTTGTTACTCGATCAAGTATCGTGGTTGCTTGAGCACCATGCTCAAGTCCCCATCCCATATGTTTCACGGCTTAAAGACAGCCAAGCAACATGCAGGGATTGCTTGCCATACACAGTAATACCGTAGCCATGTTGGCTACTGGCATTACTGTGATTGGCCGGCCGCATCGCGTCATCAGGTCTTATATAAGAACCAAGGGTGTGATGCTTAGCACACTGTTTCCTGGAAGCAGTTCAGAGAGAGTTGATCTACGCGGGAGATCTTTGATAAAAGCAGGCGTATAGGCAGTGTTTAATTGCCATTGCAGTACATTGTATATTGTACACTTGCATGCCTTTCATTGGCATTAAAGGGTACTTTTAGCTTGGTTTAACCTTATAAATAAATAATCAAAAAAACAGCTTGGGATCCCCCCTATTTTGATAACAGTGAAGGTAAAGCAAACAGTTAGAGGCAGGTATTATCAGGCTGGGAAGGCCCATGGTTATTTGACACCACTCAGCCAAAAATTAGCAGCCACCGCAGAATTTGCAATGGGGATGTCTGATAGACCCCTCTCCATTACTAACCCCTGGGCTTAATCCCAGCTGAAATTGCACAGCTGACATCAACCCCAAAAATATTACCCCAATTGGCACTACACCAGGACAATGGGGAAGAGCCATGCAAAGTGCCAGAATTGTCACTAATGTGATGCGCAACTTCTAGGATGGCTACCAGCTGGTATTTTTATGCTCGAATGGGGCCAATATCTATGGCCCTTCCAAGCTTGATAATATCAGCCCCCAGCTATCTGCTTTACCTTGACTGGTTACCAAAAATAGGGGGAACCCCATGTCATTTTTTCATTCATTCATTTATTCATTCATTTAATTATTAGCAAGTACAGTAAACTACGCACACAAGGTACTAATTATATATCTTACTGATATCTATGTGCCTTGCGTGTATAGTTTACTGTATTTGTTAAATAAATAAATAAATGATGTGGGGGGGGCCTTATTTGTGATAACCAACCATCCAAGGTAAAGCAGATAGCTGGGGCAACTGCCCCAGAATTGGCACATTCATTGCTTTGCCCAGCTCTTCCTAATTGCTTTGTTTGGGTGGCAATTGGGGTAATATTTTGGGGGGTTGATGTCAGCTGCATACTGTCAGCTGGTATCAAGCCCAAGGTTAGTAATGGAGAAGTCTGTATCAGACACCCCCATTATTAATCCTGTAATAAAAAAAAACACACAGGAAAAAATAGTTTATTTGAATAAAGACTTTCCCACACTTTCCCTTGTTTACCAATTTATTATCAAAAATATTCCCACAAAGCTCCTCCATCGTTGTCCACCTGAATGCAGCTCTAGTGACTGTGATTAGCAGTAAAGTACAGCTATTCACAGGCGCTAGGTAGTTGCTGAGTGCATGCCGCTCTGATAAGAGTTGTCATCACTACCCAGCACTTGTGAAAAGCTGTATTTTACTGCTATTCACAGACACCGGAGCTGCATTCGAGGAATGTGGACTATGACGGAACTTCGTGGCAATATTTTTGATAATATATTGGTAAATGATGGATTGTGTAGAGGAGTCTCTATTCAAATAAACTATTTTTCCTACGTGTGTTTTTTGTTTTTTTTTTTCAATTACTGCATTGGTAATGGAGGTGTATTATAGACGCCTTTCAATTACTGACCCCTGGGCTTGATGCCAGCTGACACTATAGAACCATATAGAAGAAAGTCCAGCGGCACACTGAATCTGCGGTAAAAAACTTTCCATTTTTATTTCATTCTATGGTGCATATTAAAAGGGCAGTGAGAGAGCCAGGTGCAGGATCCCTCTCGGACAACGTCCATTTCTCATTAAACACGCTTCCATGGGTCCACGGGGATTGGACCCGTGGAAGCGTGTTTAATGCGAAACGGTCGTCGTCCGTGAGGGATCCTACACCTGGCTCTCTCACTGCCCTTTTAATATGCACCATTGAATGAAATAAAAAAGGAAAGTTTTTACCAGAGATTCGGTGTGCCGCTGAACTTTCTTCTATATGATTCTATACAACTACAACTTCTCTGTCTCATCAACGAGCACCCAAAACCGGAGCTTTATTAAGGGAATACTGCTGCTAATCCACTCCTCCCCAGGATTGTGAACAGGCGGTACGGTGGCGGTGCAGAACTATATCTATTTTTTGCCAGCTGACATTATACAGCTGAGATCAACCCCCAAAAATATTAACCCGATTATCACCGCACTAGGGTAATGGGGGAAAAGCCTGGCAAAGCTCCAGAATTGTTGCATCTAATGAATGCGTCAATTCTGTGGCAGTTGCCCCAAGCTATGTATTTTACCTTGGCTGGTTATCAAAAATAGAGGGTACCTCAAATCGTTTTTTTCATTTATTTTTTAACAAGTGCAATGAACTACACATGCAAGGTACAGAGATATCAGTCAGATGAATGCGCCAATTCTGGGGCGGATGCTGGTTGGTATTTTTAGGCTGGGAGGGGCCAAATAATCATGGACCTTCCCAGCCTGATAATATCAGCCCACAGCTGTCTGCTTTACCTTGGCTAGTTATCAAAAATAGGGAGAACCCCACATCGCTTTTTTAAATTATATATTTATATCATTCCAGCAGCGACCTGGAAGTCAGAGATGTGTCCAGGCATCTTCCTCATGTTGTTCCCATTCCATTTAAGTGCTTTTGCCATCCATTTCAGTGATTTTCCTGGCCCCTCCCCCAGTCCTCCTGTTTTTGTCTTTTGGAAAAATGCTTGAGTGTCCCATTGACTTCCATTAAACTCGGTACACGAGTCTAGCCCGTCCACATACTTCTGTGTTGTAAGTCTACCTAACAAAGCTCAGGATAAATAAACAATTTTATTTACATATATATTTACCCTTATTAAGTACCAATAATTATTTCCTTGGTGCCACTAAGCATTCCCTGCTTCAGGATCTTCCAGTAGTAACAAATTACATCAATTGTGTCTCCATAATTGACATAACCCGTTGATGAAATTGAAGGAAATTGTGACGATGCTGCTTCAGAGTGATCAGGTAAGTTCTCCACAGAGATCATCCTATCCACCAACCCATGAGTCTTCCATACGTACAACTGTAATTATTCAGAATGTTAACAGTCAGAAGATTCTGAGTATGTTATTGAAAGTCCTAAAATGGTGCCTTAGGATAGGTCCTCAATATCAGATAGATTGGGGTCCTCCCCTACCATTAGGCTATATTGTAATCCAAATCACTTGTATGGATAGGACCTTTCCCAAAAATTTTCATTTTGAACTGGACAAGTGATCCAATAGTGGCTACAGAACAGAGTAAAGCATTTTTTTGTTATTTCACCTCTCCGTTGCGGAAATATTAGCTAAGCAAAGTATTTGGCATCTAATGAGTTAACTGTCTTTAAGTCCAAGTGCACGTCATTAGACAGTTTTCACTGAGGACAAGTACTCCTTGTATAAAATTGACCAATCATAAGCAGCTAAAATGCGTAATCCCAGTAATTATGGGTGACCCAAAAACCACTTGCTAATTCAAGAAAAACAAAAAAAATTGACATGTTCCAGGACAAAGATAGGAAGACTAGTTGTTTAAAAAAAATGAAATTATACTTAATTGGATACAGTTCATAAATACAACAGAAACATATAATTATGATAATAAAGACACAGAATGAATAAAATTGGTGGGTGAGTGACTGTGGGACACCAAATAATATAAAGACATAATTCGCACATGGTGGTTACATGTTCAGGAAAGTAAAATATTTGTTTGCTCCACGTTCCTACCAAACAACCCTGATGAAGCATTGGTGAAACGCGCGTTGGGTGTTTGGTGGGTGAGATTATGATTATTCATGATAAATTTGTATTTATGATTTCCTGTGGGTTATTCTTACTAGGGCATTTGCACTTAACAATTTCACGTCTATGTTTACATACAAGTGGATCTCAATAATTTAGAATATCATCAAAAAGTTCATTTATTTCAGTAATTCAATACAAAAAGGGAAACACATATATTATATAGAGTCATTACACACATAGGGATCTTTTCCTATGTTTTCAATAGTCATTACACACAGAGGGATCTATTCCTATATATTATATAGATTCATTACACACAGAGGGATCTATTCCTATATATTATACTAGCTGTACTACCCAGCTTCGCCCGGGTTAATAACTGCTGTTAACAAAATAGAATGTATTAACATTCCCGGGATAGAATGCATAAATAGAATGTATTAATGCCCGGGATAGTAACTGTCTCTCTGTTTCTTTCCCATTCTCTGTCTGTCTCCCCCTCTCTATATATCTCTCTGTCTCTCTCTCTCTTTGTCTGTCTGTCTCTTTCCCTGTCTGTCTCTGACTGTCTCTGTCTCTTTCTCCGTCTGTCTCAATCTCTTTCCCTGTCTGTCTATCTATCTCTTTCCTTGTATGTCTATCTATCTCTGTCACTTTCCCTGTCTGTCTCTTTCCCTGTCTGTCTCTTTCTCTCTCTTTCCCTCTCTTTCCCTGTCTGTCTCTTTCCCTCTCTTTCCCTGTCTGTCTCTTTCCCTCTGTCTCTTTCCCTGTGTCTGTCTCTTTGTCTGCCTCTTTACCTATCTTTGTCTGTCTCTTACCCTGTCTGTCTCTTTCCCTCTCTTTCCCTGTCTCTGTTTCCCTGTGTCTGTCTCTGTCTCTTTGTCTGTGTCTGTCTCTTTACCTGTCTGTGTCTGTCTCTTAACTTGTCTCTCTCTTTCCCTCTCTTTCCCTGTCTGTCTCTTTCCCTGTCAGTCTGTCTCTTTGTATGTGTCTGTCTGTTTGTGTCTGTCTCTTACCCTGTCTATGTCTGTTTCTTTCCCTGTCTGTATCTGTCTCTTTCCTGTCTGTGTCTGTCTCTTTCCCTGGCTGCATGGTGACACGCCAACATTCCATATAAGGGTGTGGCTGCGCATTCTGCTGACGTTCTGGCTGCACTGTGCCTCCCAGCTCCATTTGCTTTAACTGTAAAGAGCATGGTTAAAATTTCCCCTCAAAACATAGCCTATGACGCTCTCGGGGTCCAGAAGTGTGAGTGTGCAAAATTTTGTGGCTGTAGCTGTGACGGTACAGATGCCAATCCCGGACATACACACACACACACACATTCAGCTTTATATATTAGGTAGAGCCATTACACACAGAGGGATCTATTTCAAGTGTTTATTTGTTAATGTTGATGATTATGGCTTACAGCCAATGAAAACCCAAAAGTTATAATCTCAGAAAATTAGAATATTATATAAGATCAACTGAAAAATGATTCTATACTCAGAAATGTTGGTACCTACTGATAATGAACAGTCTGTACAGTAAATGCACTCAATACTTGGTCGCAGCTCCTTTTGCATCAATTACTCCATCAATGCGGCAATGTGGCATGGAGGCGATCAGCCTGTGGCACTGCTGAGGTGTTATGGAGCCCAGGTTGCTTTGATAGCCGCCTTCAGCTCGTCTGAATTGTTGGGTCTGGTGTCTCTCATAGATTCTCTATGGGGTTTAGGTCAGGTGAGTTTGCTGGCCAGTCAAGCACAGTGATACTGTGGTTAGTAAACCAGGTATTGGTACTTTTGGCAGTGTGGACAGGGGCCAAGTCCTGCTGGAAAATGACATTTCCATCTCCAAAAAAGCTTGTCAGCAGAGGGAAGCATGAAATGCTCTAAAATTTCCTGGTAGACGGTTGCACTGACTTTGGTCTTGATAAAACACAGTGGAGCTACACCATCAGATGACATGGCCCCCCCAAACCACCACTGATTGTGGACACTTCACACTAGACCTCAGCAGCTTGGATTGTGGCCTCTCCACTCTTCCTCCAGACTCTGGGACCGCGATTTCCAAATGAAATGCAAAATTTACTTTAATCTGAAAACACCTTGTACCACTGAGAACAGTCCAATTCTTTTTCTCCTTGGCCCAGGTAAGACGCTTCTGGCGTTATCTATTGGTCATGAGGGGTTTGATACAAAGAATAGGACAGTTGTAACCCATGTCCTGGATATGTCTGTGTGTGGTGACGCTTGAAGCACTGACTCCAGCAGCGTCCACTCCTTGTGAATCTCCACCAAATTTTTGAATGTCCTTTTCTTAACAATCCTATCAAGGCTGCAGTTATCCCGGTTGCTTGTGCACCTTTTTCTACCACACTTTTTCTTTCCACTCAACTTTCCATTAATATGTTTGGATACAGCACTCTGTGAACAGCCAGCTTCTTTAACAATGACCTTCTGTAGCTTACCCTCCTTGTGGAGTGTGTCAATGACTGCCCTTTGGACATCTGTCAAGTCAGCAGTCTTATCCATGATTTATGTAGCCTACTGAACCAGACTAAGGGGCAATTTTAAATGCTCAGGAAGCCTATGCAGGTGTTTTGTGGTAATTATTCTAATTTTCTGAGATAATTACTTTTGGGTTTTCATTGGCTGTAAGCCATAATCATCAACATTAATAGAAATAAACACTTGAAATAAATCCCTCTGTGTGTAATCACTCTATATAATAAATAGAGATAGATCCTTATGTTTGTAATGGCTCTATATAATATATAGGAATAGATCCCTCTGTGTGTAATGACTCTATATAATATATAGGAATAGATCCCTCTGTGTGTAATGACTCTATATAATATATAGCAATAGATCCGTCTGTGTGTAATGACTAGAGATGAGCGAACCGGTCCCGGTTCGGCTCGAGGCGGTTCGCCGAACGGGGGGTCTGGCTCGAGTTCGGCTCGTCGAACGTTCGACGAACCGAACTCGAGCCCATAGGAAACAATGGCAGGCAATCACAAACACAGTAAAACACCTAGAAAACACCCTGAAAGGTGTCCAAAAGGTGACAAACAACTCACAACATAACACAAACACATGGGAAAGTGACAAGGACATATACTCATGTGAAAACAAAACAGCTGGACAAGGAAAAAGAGGGAGACACACAGATATATGAGTATATGCAAAGAAACATCGATTCCATTATTGTGCAACTTGAGCCCTGCTCATTTTAGGCTTCCAATCTGGATAAATTGCCTGAGCTCGCCACGTACGCCTTGAGGATCTTGTCGTGTCCTGCAGCCAGCGTTCTCTCGGAACCTGTCTTCAGTGCTGCTGGGGGTCTGCTGGCAGATAAGCACACGTGTCTGTCCACTGACAATGTGGACCTGGCTCTCAGAGGACTTTTCTTCCCCTGGGTCAGCCAGGGGAGGCGAAAGGCACGCGTATTTTTGAGAGTGCTTCATGCAAAGCATCTTTTTCTTTGTCAAAAGGGGGGCTCAACCGATGCCAGTCAAGTGGGGTGTGTGTGGCCCAGTTAGTGGCAACGAGGGAGACTGTGGTTGGAGTCCCCTCGCTGTGTCTCTAAAAGAACCAAGATGAACAAGTCATGGCTCTCAGAGGACTTTTCTTCCCCTGGGTCAGCCAGGGGACGGGAAAGGCACGCGTATTTTTGAGAGTGCTTCATGCAAAGCATCTTTTTCTTTTTCAAAAGGGGGCTCAACCGATGCCAGTCAAGTGGGGTGTGTGTGGCCCAGTTAGTGGCAACGAGGGAGACTGTGGTTGGAGTCCCCTCGCTGTGTCTCTAAAAGAACCAAGATGAACAAGTCATGGCTCTCAGAGGACTTTTCTTCCCCTGGGTCAGCCAGGGGACGGGAAAGGCACGCGTATTTTTGAGAGTGCTTCATGCAAAGCATCTTTTTCTTTGTCAAAAGGGGGGGTCAACCGATGCCAGTCAAGTGGGGTGTGTGTGGCCCAGTTAGTGGCAACGAGGGAGACTGTGGTTGGAGTCCCCTCGCTGTGTCTCTAAAAGAACCAAGATGAACAAGTCATGGCTCTCAGAGGACTTTTCTTCCCCTGGGTCAGCCAGGGGACGGGAAAGGCACGCGTATTTTTGAGAGTGCTTCATGCAAAGCATCTTTTTCTTTTTCAAAAGGGGGCTCAACCGATGCCAGTCAAGTGGGGTGTGTGTGGCCCAGTTAGTGGCAACGAGGGAGACTGTGGTTGGAGTCCCCTCGCTGTGTCTCTAAAAGAACCAAGATGAACAAGTCATGGCTCTCAGAGGACTTTTCTTCCCCTGGGTCAGCCAGGGGACGGGAAAGGCACGCGTATTTTTGAGAGTGCTTCATGCAAAGCATCTTTTTCTTAGTCAAAAGGGGGGGTCAACCGATGCCAGTCAAGTGGGGTGTGTGTGGCCCAGTTAGTGGCAACGAGGGAGACTGTGGTTGGAGTCCCCTCGCTGTGTCTCTAAAAGAACCAAGATGAACAAGTCATGGCTCTCAGAGGACTTTTCTTCCCCTGGGTCAGCCAGGGGACGGGAAAGGCACGCGTATTTTTGAGAGTGCTTCATGCAAAGCATCTTTTTCTTTTTCAAAAGGGGGCTCAACCGATGCCAGTCAAGTGGGGTGTGTGTGGCCCAGTTAGTGGCAACGAGGGAGACTGTGGTTGGAGTCCCCTCGCTGTGTTTTACATGCTTTTAGAAGGGCATGAAATGGCTTGGAGGTTGACTTTCATCATATGCAAACTGTTGGCTACCAAAATGCTGCCTTTCCAACAACTGTGGTTATAGGCAATGAGGAACATACTGATGAAGATGAGACGCAGATACCCGATTGGGATGACAACTTAAATATTCGGTCAGGGCAAGAAGAAACTCGGTCTGAGGGGTAGGGGAGTGCAAACACAACAATTGATGATTAAGTTCTAGATCACACCTACTGTCAACCCACAGTCAGACACTCGAGGAGGTCAACAGAGGCGGTGGAGGAGGATGCAACCGACGTCGAAGTAACCTGGCGCCTTCCTGGACACAGTCGGAGCACTGGTAGCACGTCTACAACTGCATCCTCAGCCACCACTCTGCCTCTGAGCATTATTCGGGGTGGATCAACAGGTCGCATGGCCTCTAAGCCTTGCCTAGCCAGGTCCTTTTTTGACATAGAAAAAGATCGCCCAAATTATGTGATCTGTAAAATTTGTCATGGTTCTCTTAGTAGAGGTCAAAACCTCAGCAGTTTGACAACTTCTTCCATGAATCGTCACATGAATAAATATCATATGGCCCGATGGGAAGCTCACCGTGCTGCAATGCGGCCTAGCGGAGCGAACCATCCACCGCCTGCCCCTTCCAGTGCATCCGCGCGCTCGTCATCTTCTAGGACTGTGGGGACAGCTGTCACACCTGTTTTTCCACCCACAACTTCCACCACTGTAACCGCAACAGGCAGTTTGCTTGGTAGGTCGTCAGTTGGTTTGGAAGGGGAAACAAGTGAGTGTGTACAGCTCTCTCAGACATCGATAGCACCAACTTTGGATGAAGGCAACATCATGTCTCCGCCTGCACTTTCCTCACAAAGCTGCATTTTTCCAGGGACACCCGACTCAACACCGTCTACACACAGCAGCCAGATCTCTGTCCCTCAGATGTGGTCAAATAAAAGGCCACTTCCTGCGACCCATGACAAAGCGAAGAGGTTGACTCTATCCCTCTGTAAGCTGTTGACTACAGAAATGCTGCCTTTCCGCCTAGTGGACACACAGGATTTTAGAGACCTTATGTCTGTCGCTGTGCCCCAGTACCAGATGCCTAGTCGCCACTACTTCTCTAAGAAAGGTGTGCCCGCGCTACACCAGCATGTCGCACACAACATCACCGCTTCCTTGAGAAACTCTGTGTGTGAACGGGTGCATTTCACCACCGATACTTGGACCAGTAAGCATGGACAGGGACGTTACATGTCGCTGACTGGCCACTGGGTAACTATGGTGATAGATGGTGAAGGGTCTGCTGCACAAGTCTTGCCGTCCCCACGACTTGTGTGTCAATCCTCTGTCTGTCCAAGTTCCGCCACTGCTTCTGCATCCTCCACCTCATCTGGGTCCTCCACCTCCGCCCCAAGCCTGCCTGGTCAGGCCACCAGCGTTCTCACTGCGCAGAAGGAATCACGCACCCCTCATTACTATGCTGGTAGCAGAGCGCAACGGCATCAGGCGGTCTTTAGCTTGACATGTCTTTGAAATAGGAGTCACACAGCGACTGAGTTGTGGGCAGCTCTGGAGACTGATTTTGATAAATGGTTGTCTCCACTCAACCTGCAGCCTGGTAAGGCCGTGTGCGACAATGCTGCAAACCTGGGTGCGGCCCTTCGCCTGGGCAAGGTGACACACGTGCCTTGTATGGCTCACGTGTTTAACCTTGTTGTCCAGCAATTTTTAACACACTATCCCGGCCTAGATGGCCTTCTGACCAGGGCACGGAAACTGTCTGCAGTGCTCACTTCCGCCGTTCAACCGCCGCACCTGAGCGACTTGCATCGCTCCAGAAGTCTTTCGGCCTGCCGGTTCATCGCCTGAAATGCGATGTGGCGACACGCTGGAATTCAACTCTCCACATGTTACAGCGACTGTGGCAGCACCGGCGAGCCCTGGTGCAATACGTCATGATGTATAGCCTGGGCCAACGAGATGCAGAAGTGGGGCAGATCACCCTGATGGAGTGATCTCAGATCAAGGACCTATGCACCCTTCTGCACAGTTTCGACATGGCGACGAATATGTTTAGCGCTGACAATGCCATTATCAGCATGACGATTACAGTCATTTACATGCTGGAGCACACGCTAAACACTATTCGTAGTCAGGGGGTGGGACAACAGGAAGGGGAGGAACTACAGGAGGATTCATATGCGCAAGACACAACAACATCACCAAGGTCCAGACGTTCATCATCACCAACGCGGCAGGCATGGGACCATGGGGGACAGGGATCAACAAGGGCGCATGGTAGCAGGTGAGATGTTGAGGAAGGTGCAGGAGGACATGAAGATATGGAGGACGAACTGTCCATGGACATGGAAGACTCAGCAGATGAGGGGGACCTTGGTCAAATTTCAGTTGAAAGAGGTTGGGGGGAGATGACAGAGGAAGAAAGAACGGTTAGCACCTCTATGCCACAAACACAGCGTGGACTTGGTGCGCATGGCTGCGCAAGACACATGAGTGCCTTCTTGTTGCACTACCTCCAACATGACCCTCGTATTGTCAAAATTAGAAGTGATGATGACTACTGGCTTGCCACACTATTAGATCCCCGGGACAAGTCCAAATTTTGTGACATAATTCCACCCATAGAAAGGGACGCACGTATGCAGGAGTATCAGCAGAAGCTGTTACTCGATCTTAGCTCGGCTTTTCCACCAAACAACCGTGCAGGTGAAGGGAGTGATTCTCCCAGTTGTAACTTGACAAACATGGGACGGCCTCGTCATCTTCAACAGTCTACCCGTACCAGTAGGACCGTATCTGGTGCTGGTAACAGCAATTTTATGGAATCTTTTCATAATTTTTTTAGACCCTCCTTTGCAAGGCCACCAGAGACAACAAGTCTGACACATAGTCAACGGATGGAGAGGATGATACAGGAGTATCTCCAAATGAACATCGATGCAATGACTTTGCAAATGGAGCCTTGCTCCTTTTGTGCTTCAAATCTAGAAAAATGTCAAGAGCTCTCCAGTTACGCCTCGAAGATTTTGTCGTGTCCAGCTGCCAGCGTTGTCTCTGAACGTGTCTTCAGTGCTGCTGGGTGTGTGCTGACAGATAAGCGCACGCGTCTGTCCAGTGACAATGTGGACAGACTGACGTTCATCAAAATGAACAAGTCATGGATCCAGAAGGAATTTACTACCCCTGTGTCATCCTGGGGAGAGTAAATGCTTGTGGATTTGGAATGTGCTTGATGCAAATCAAAACATCCTGTTTGCAACTAGGGCACAAGTGCTGCCACTGATAAGGTGTCTGTGTGGGGCCCAATTTTTGGAAAAAAAGGGAGACTCCGCTTGGAGTAACCCTTGCTTGCTGTGTTTTTTAAAAATGATACAAGATGAACAGATCTGAAGGCAAGATGAAGCCAACATCATGTCTCCGCCTGCACTTTTCTCACAAACCTGCATTTTTCCAGGGACACCCTACTCAACACCGTCTACAGACAGCAGCCAGATCTCTGTCCCTCAGATGTGGTCAAATAAAAGGCCACTTACTGCGACCCATGACAAAGCTAAGTGGTTGACTCTATCCCTCTGTAAGCTGTTGGCTACCGAAATGCTGCCTTTACGCGTAGTGGACACACAGGATTTTACAGACCTTATGTCTGTCGCTGTGCCCCAGTACCAGATGCCCAATCACCACTGCTTCTCCAAGAAAAGCATGCCCGCGCTACACCGGCATGTCGCACACAACATCACCACTTCCTTGAGAAAATCTGTGTGCGACAGGGTGCATTTCAACACAGATACTTGGACCAGTAAGCATAGACAGGGTCATTACATGTCACTGACTGGGCACTGGCAAACTATGGTGAGAGATGGAGAAGGGTCTGCTGTACAAGTCTTGCCGTCCCCACGAGTTGTTTCAATCCTTGTTCTGTATGTAGAAGTTAATACACTGCTTCTGCCTCTTCAACCTCGTGTGGGTCCTCTACCTTTGCGCAAACCCTGTGTGGTCAGGCCACCCTTCCTTGCAACTGCGCACAAGGACTACCACACACCTCCTTACTATGCTGGCAGCAGAGCTCAATGCCATCAGGCGGTCAAAGTTTTACTTTGAAATGTATGGGAAATGTGAGTCACACCGCTATTACAGAGAATAGTAGTCAGGCAGGGTCAAAACATTAATTGAGGAACAGGAACAGAATGGGACGGCCAGGACTTAATCAGAAAACAAGCAGAGGTGAAATGCGTATCGGCCAACAAGGTACATAAACAGCAAGCAGGAAAAGTAGTCAGGTAACAAGCACACAAAATCATAAAACTGAACTGGGGGTAAAATTAACCAGAGGTTCATAGCTATGTCTGGCAGTGGTCTGCAGACAGGATGGACATAAAAAAGGGTGTGGTGTCTTCCCATTGGTTGTAGCTGAATGATGGTATTTCATCTGTGAGATACCCACCAGCTACATTCAGCCAGAGATTCTGCATCTGTCAAGGTAATGCAGCCCAGTGGGTGAGCATAACCTGCGTCCACCTGCGCCGCTGGCATCGACTACTCTCCCATCATCAGCACTATTCATGAAAGGAACACGTTGTCACCTGGCGACCGGAGTACAAATTGACGGAGCGGACTCCGTTGGTGACTTAACAGCCGTGTGCGGCAATGATGCAAACCTGGCTGCGGGCCATCCTCAGGGCAATGTGACACACGTGCCTTTTATGGCTCACGTGTTGATCCGAATTCTCCAGCAATTTTTAAAACACCATCACGGCCTACATGGCCTTGTGCAGCGGGCACGCTCGCTATGTGCTCACTTCCATCGTGCGCACACAGCAGCTCAACAACTTTCATCACTCCGGAAGTCTTAGGGTCTGGCAGTTAAACGCCGGAAATGCGATGTTCCGACACGCAGGAATTGGAATCTGCACATGTTGCAGCGTGTGTGGCAGCACCGCAGAGCCCTGCTGAAATACGGTAAGACATATAGCCTGGGATAAGTTGATCCAGAGGTGGTGCAGATCACGCTGCTGGAGTGGTGTCAGATCAAGGACCTATGCACCCTGCTACACAGTTTTGAAATGTCGACGAAGATGTTTAGCACTGGCAATGTCATTCTCAGCGTGACAATTCTGGTCATCTACATGATGGAGCACACTGTAATTATTATTCGGAGTCAGGTGTTGGGACAAGAGGAAGGGGAGGAAGTACAGGAGGAGTCATATGCGGAAGGGATAACAAGATCTACGAGGTCCAGATGGTCAGCGGCACCTATGCGGCAGTCATGGTGAGGGAGAGGGATTAACAAGGGCGCATAGTATCAGCAAAAAGTGTTGATGAAAGTGCAGGAGCCCATGAAGAAATGGAGGACGAACTGGCGATGGGCATGGAAGACTCAGCAGATGAGTGAGAGCTTGCTCACATTTCGGTTGTGCGAGGTTGTGGGTAGAGGGCAGAGGAAGGATGCACGATTCTCACCTCTCTGCCACCAACACACCAAGGACTTGGTCCTCCTGGATGCACAAGACACATGAGCGCCTTCTTGCTGCACTACCTACATGACCCTCGGATTGTATGAATTTGAAGTAATCCTGAATACTGGGTTGCCACACTGTTAGATCCCCGGTACAAGACAAAATTTGGCGAACTAATTCCTGCCATAGAAATAGACGCACGTATACAGGAGTATCTGCAGAATGTGGTACGCAATCTTAGATCTACTTTTCCACTAAACACCAGTGCTGCACAGAGTGAATCTCAACACTTTGTCATGGATAGGAGGAAATGGTCTTTTACTTGTCCACATCGGAGGGACCGAGGGATGGCTGCTGTGCTGAGATGGCGTTGAGTACGGTGTCCCTGCACAGTTGCACTTTTGGTCATATCCCAAAATGAGTTGAAAAAGGACAGATGCTGTTGGAAAGGGGAACAGGTGTGTTGGAAAGGGGAAAAAAATTTTGGTCCGTGGATTTGGTGGTTAAACAACTGTAACATTTGCTGAAGAAACAACATCTGTTACAGTGGGACTGGCAGATTTGGATAAAGTGGTATATAATCTGTGACCGCTATATAACAAAAATTAATAAGAAAAGAAAGAGAAAGGTATATATCACCTTCAGCAGTCAGTGTCCACCGTGCTCCCAGTTGGAAAAGGAGAGGTTGGCAACTTGAAGGTTTGGTGGAGGATACAGAGCTGTGTGGCTATGAAACTAATAGTAGCCTGAACCGAGTTAGACGCCATTCGGATCTGGAGACTGTGAGCCCTGTTAGCGTCACAGGGTCCACATGCCCACCCAGCCCAGGAACTCCCTGTTAACAACACAGGGGCCATTGAGTACGCTGACCGTGTGCGTAGGGGCCACACCTGTGGACAGCAGGCGCATCAGCAGCAGCAGGCCTGTTAATGCCACTGGGCTGCACAAGCAGGACTGTTAGGACAGGAGCTGGTCTTAACCGTTCTGCGTTACCAACTGTGGTGGTGGCCTGCATCCACCACCCTATCCCTGCCTACCTCTGGCCTAAAGCCGCAATGGGTTCAACACATGGAGGTGTGCTCTTTCGGAGCATAATAGAAGACTGCGCACCTCCTTGTTGGCTCCAGCCCCTTTTATAACCTGGGTCCGCCCCAAACCAGGGTGAACCACAATGCACCTCCTGGAGACAAAAGCAGAGTGACACGTCATGAGTGGCATAACTAGCGTCCTATTTGGAAACGCAACTTCAATGATGACCTCATGGCTGCCATGACCCAAACACCTCACCAGTCATCGTCTGACCATCAATAATGCGGTGACAAGTCATAGGTGTGGGCCTCTGCAAGCCATTTGGGAGGACACCTGATGCCCTGTGGTCTATATGGGACCCCCACATCAGGGCCAGGGCCAAAGAGTTCATTACCGGACCTAGTCTCTGATGCAGGAAGTGCCTGAGCATGCTCAGTAGCATGAAATACAGTCTCTGAAAAAAGACTATCAGCTTTAGCATGGTGTCTAGGCACAAAACAGGACTTAGACCCGGCACAGAATGCAAGCACCTGTGCAAAGAGGCTTTTCACACTTAGTGTGGGAGCATGCGCTGTATCCCGAAATGAAGACTTAGCGTCAGGAATGGCACAGTCAGGCTGAGCATACTCACTAGGCGAAACACTGTAATTATGCTGCAGCTGGGGTACATCGGCACACGCATGCGCACTAGCTGCCTCTCCACACTTAGACGTGGAGGGGAAATTTGTCTTGGAGATGCTGTCTATGAACAGAAGGAAAAGCTAAAGGAAGCCTGACTTTCTATCCCTCCGAATTATGAAATGCAGCAATGAATTCCATGAGTTTGCTATAACATTAGCGTAGCTAAATGTGCATGAGGGTGTGATGTAGAGGTGCTAGAAATAGCTTGTCACCAGTGGGGCACTAATGGAATACAACAGCCAGTTCTATGATGCCACAAAATGGCAGTATTTTGTGCTATCATTATAGCTTATTAAAAACAGAGCACGAGGTTGTCATGCAGAGGTGCTGCACATAGATTTGCAGTAGTGTGAATAGACAAAAGTACAATAGCCACGTTTAGGATACAACTAGGTACAGTGAGTGTTTGCTAGTATAATGGCTGAGTTTAAAAAAGTTTGAGTGTGCAATGCAGGCAGATGTCCTGCAAATATCGTTCCAATACTGTGAATTGACAAAAGTACAATAGCCACGTTTAGGATACAACTAGGTACAGTGAGTGTTTGCTAGTATAATGGCTGAGTTTAAAAAAGTTTGAGTGTGCAATGCAGGCAGACGTGCTGCAAATAACGTTCCAATACTGTGAATAGACAAAAGTACAATAGCCACGTTTAGGATACAACTAGGTACACTGAGTGTTTGCTACTATAAATGGCTGAGTTTAAAAAAGTTTGAGTGTGCAATGCAGGCAGACGTGCTGCAAATAACGTTCCAATACTGTGAATTGACAAAAGTACAATAGCCACGTTTAGGATACAACTAGGTACAGTGAGTGTTTGCTAGTATAATGGCTGAGTTTAAAAAAGTTTGAGTGTGCAATGCAGGCAGACGTGCTGCAAATAACGTTCCAATACTGTGAATTGACAAAAGTACAATAGCCACGTTTAGGATACAACTAGGTACAGTGAGTGTTTGCTAGTATAATGGCTGAGTTTAAAAAAGTTTGAGTGTGCAATGCAGGCAGACGTGCTGCAAATAACGTTCCAATACTGTGAATTGACAAAAGTACAATAGCCACGTTTAGGATACAACTAGGTACAGTGAGTGTTTGCTAGTATAATGGCTGAGTTTAAAAAAGTTTGAGTGTGCAATGCAGGCAGACGTGCTGCAAATAACGTTCCAATACTGTGAATAGACAAAAGTACAATAGCCACGTTTAGGATACAACTAGGTACACTGAGTGTTTGCTACTATAAATGGCTGAGTTTAAAAAAGTTTGAGTGTGCAATGCAGGCAGACGTGCTGCAAATAACGTTCCAATACTGTGAATTGACAAAAGTACAATAGCCACGTTTAGGATACAACTAGGTACAGTGAGTGTTTGCTAGTATAATGGCTGAGTTTAAAAAAGTTTGAGTGTGCAATGCAGGCAGACGTGCTGCAAATAACGTTCCAATACTGTGAATTGACAAAAGTACAATAGCCACGTTTAGGATACAACTAGGTACAGTGAGTGTTTGCTAGTATAATGGCTGAGTTTAAAAAAGTTTGAGTGTGCAATGCAGGCAGACGTGCTGCAAATAACGTTCCAATACTGTGAATTGACAAAAGTACAATAGCCACGTTTAGGATACAACTAGGTACAGTGAGTGTTTGCTAGTATAATGGCTGAGTTTAAAAAAGTTTGAGTGTGCAATGCAGGCAGACGTGCTGCAAATAACGTTCCAATACTGTGAATTGACAAAAGTACAATAGCCACGTTTAGGATACAACTAGGTACAGTGAGTGTTTGCTAGTATAATGGCTGAGTTTAAAAAAGTTAGAGTGTGCAATGCAGGCAGACGTGCTGCAAATATCGTTCCAATACTGTGAATAGACAAAAGTAAAATAGCCACGTTTAGGATACAACTAGGTACACTGAGTGTTTGCTAGTATAATGGCTGAGTTTAAAAAAGTTAGAGTGTGCAATGCAGGCAGACGTGCTGCAAATAACGTTCCAATACTGTGAATAGACAAAAGTACAATAGCCACGTTTAGGATACAACTAGGTACACTGAGTGTTTGCTACTATAAATGGCTGAGTTTAAAAAAGTTTGAGTGTGCAATGCAGGCAGACGTGCTGCAAATAACGTTCCAATACTGTGAATTGACAAAAGTACAATAGCCACGTTTAGGATACAACTAGGTACAGTGAGTGTTTGCTAGTATAATGGCTGAGTTTAAAAAAGTTTGAGTGTGCAATGCAGGCAGACGTGCTGCAAATAACGTTCCAATACTGTGAATTGACAAAAGTACAATAGCCACGTTTAGGATACAACTAGGTACAGTGAGTGTTTGCTAGTATAATGGCTGAGTTTAAAAAAGTTTGAGTGTGCAATGCAGGCAGACGTGCTGCAAATAACGTTCCAATACTGTGAATTGACAAAAGTACAATAGCCACGTTTAGGATACAACTAGGTACAGTGAGTGTTTGCTAGTATAATGGCTGAGTTTAAAAAAGTTAGAGTGTGCAATGCAGGCAGACGTGCTGCAAATATCGTTCCAATACTGTGAATAGACAAAAGTACAATAGCCACGTTTAGGATACAACTAGGTACACTGAGTGTTTGCTACTATAAATGGCTGAGTTTAAAAAAGTTTGAGTGTGCAATGCAGGCAGACGTGCTGCAAATAACGTTCCAATACTGTGAATTGACAAAAGTACAATAGCCACGTTTAGGATACAACTAGGTACAGTGAGTGTTTGCTAGTATAATGGCTGAGTTTAAAAAAGTTTGAGTGTGCAATGCAGGCAGACGTGCTGCAAATAACGTTCCAATACTGTGAATTGACAAAAGTACAATAGCCACGTTTAGGATACAACTAGGTACAGTGAGTGTTTGCTAGTATAATGGCTGAGTTTAAAAAAGTTTGAGTGTGCAATGCAGGCAGACGTGCTGCAAATAACGTTCCAATACTGTGAATTGACAAAAGTACAATAGCCACGTTTAGGATACAACTAGGTACAGTGAGTGTTTGCTAGTATAATGGCTGAGTTTAAAAAAGTTAGAGTGTGCAATGCAGGCAGACGTGCTGCAAATATCGTTCCAATACTGTGAATAGACAAAAGTACAATAGCCACGTTTAGGATACAACTAGGTACACTGAGTGTTTGCTACTATAAATGGCTGAGTTTAAAAAAGTTTGAGTGTGCAATGCAGGCAGACGTGCTGCAAATAACGTTCCAATACTGTGAATTGACAAAAGTACAATAGCCACGTTTAGGATACAACTAGGTACAGTGAGTGTTTGCTAGTATAATGGCTGAGTTTAAAAAAGTTTGAGTGTGCAATGCAGGCAGACGTGCTGCAAATAACGTTCCAATACTGTGAATTGACAAAAGTACAATAGCCACGTTTAGGATACAACTAGGTACAGTGAGTGTTTGCTAGTATAATGGCTGAGTTTAAAAAAGTTTGAGTGTGCAATGCAGGCAGACGTGCTGCAAATAACGTTCCAATACTGTGAATAGACAAAAGTACAATAGCCACGTTTAGGATACAACTAGGTACACTGAGTGTTTGCTACTATAAATGGCTGAGTTTAAAAAAGTTTGAGTGTGCAATGCAGGCAGACGTGCTGCAAATAACGTTCCAATACTGTGAATTGACAAAAGTACAATAGCCACGTTTAGGATACAACTAGGTACAGTGAGTGTTTGCTAGTATAATGGCTGAGTTTAAAAAAGTTTGAGTGTGCAATGCAGGCAGACGTGCTGCAAATAACGTTCCAATACTGTGAATTGACAAAAGTACAATAGCCACGTTTAGGATACAACTAGGTACAGTGAGTGTTTGCTAGTATAATGGCTGAGTTTAAAAAAGTTTGAGTGTGCAATGCAGGCAGACGTGCTGCAAATAACGTTCCAATACTGTGAATTGACAAAAGTACAATAGCCACGTTTAGGATACAACTAGGTACAGTGAGTGTTTGCTAGTATAATGGCTGAGTTTAAAAAAGTTAGAGTGTGCAATGCAGGCAGACGTGCTGCAAATAACGTTCCAATACTGTGAATAGACAAAAGTACAATAGCCACGTTTAGGATACAACTAGGTACAGTGAGTGTTTGCTAGTATAATGGCTGAGTTTAAAAAAGTTAGAGTGTGCAATGCAGGCAGACGTGCTGCAAATATCGTTCCAATACTGTGAATAGACAAAAGTACAATAGCCACGTTTAGGATACAACTAGGTACACTGAGTGTTTGCTAGTATAATGGCTTAGTAACAATGAGTTGTAGTGTGCAATGCAGGCAGACGCGCTCTGCAAATGTCTTTGCACTAGTGGGACTATAGCAAAGTCCAATAGCCACGTTTAGGATGCCACTAGGTACACTGAGTGTTTGCTAGTAAAATTGCTTAGTTTAAAAAAGTTGGAGTGTGCAATGCAGGCAGATGTGCTCTGCTAATATCTTTGCACTAGTGGGACTATAGCAAAGTCCAATAGCCACGTATAGGATGCCACTAGGTACACTGAGTGTTTGCTAGTATAATGGCTTAGTTAAAATGAGTTTGAGTGTGCAATGCAGGCAGACGCGCTATGCAAATGTCTTTGCACTAGTGGGACTATAGCAAAGTCCAATAGCCACGTATAGGATGCCACTAGGTACACTGAGTGTTTGCTAGTATAATGGCTTGGTTTTAATGAGTTGGAGTGTGCAATGCAGGCAGACGCGCTCTGCAAATGTCTTTGCACTAGTGGGACTATAGCAAAGTCCAATAGCCACGTATAGGATGCCACTAGGTACACTGAGTGTTTGCTAGTATAATGGCTTGGTTAGAATGAGTTGTAGTGTGCAATGCAGGCAGATGTGCTCTGCTAATGTCTTTGCACTAGTGGGACTATAGCAAAGTCCAATAGCCACGTATAGGATGCCACTAGGTACACTGAGTGTTTGCTAGTATAATGGCTTGGTTAGAATGAGTTGTAGTGTGCAATGCAGGCAGATGTGCTCTGCTAATGTCTTGGCACTAGTGGGACTATAGCAAAGTCCAATAGCCACGTATAGGATGCCACTAGGTACACTGAGTGTTTGCTAGTATAATGGCTTAGTTAAAATGAGTTTGAGTGTGCAATGCCGGCAGACGCGCTATGCAAATGTCTTTGCACTAGTGGGACTATAGCAAAGTCCAATAGCCACGTATAGGATGCCACTAGGTACACTGAGTGTTTGCTAGTATAATGGCTTGGTTTTAATGAGTTGGAGTGTGCAATGCAGGCAGATGCGCTCTGCAAATGTCTTTGCACTAGTGGGACTATAGCAAAGTCCAATAGCCACGTATAGGATGCCACTAGGTACACTGAGTGTTTGCTAGTATAATGGCTTAGTTATCAGTTGGAGTGTGCAGAGGACAAGAGGGTACAGTGGCAGGATTGTGGTGCTCTGGGTAGAGGAATGGAAGCCTGCCTTTCTATTCCCTCCTAATGGTGAAATGCAGGGAGGAAATCCCTGACCTTGGCTGCACAGACGCTGGCGCTGTTTTCAGGACCTGTCACCTATGGCTCTCTGACCCTGCCGGTTGGAGCCCTTAAAAGGACTGCTATAAAGTGCTCTCCCTAAGCTGTCTAACGCTGTGTATGCAGCGCATACAGCTGTATCGGCTATAGGACTCAGGAAGACGGAGCTGCGACAGTGATGTCTGACACCAAAGACGCAGAAGGCAGATAATGGCGTCCGTGAAGAAAATGTCCGGTTTTATAATGCAGGGACATGTGACATGCAGATCCTATCACACATGCCGTTGCTTCTCTGGCTCAAAGTCCACTTAGCTGTGTGTGTGTCTGGGATTGGCTGACATGCTGGCCCGCCCCACAAGACGCGCGCGCTTAGGGAAGGAAGACAAGAAAAAAAAAAAAAAAAATGGCGATCGCCATTATAGAAACAGCAGTGATCTGAAGGCGCTGTTCACGCACACTATACACTGAAATGTGATAATAGTTTGATTCACAGAGTGACTTACACTATTACAGCAGAAACCAAGCTATGATTTAGCTGTTTTTTGGCTGCTAGAACCGTTCTCGAACGTTTCTAGAACTACCGAGCTTTTGCAAAAAGCTCGAGTTCTAGTTCGATCTAGAACATGCCCCAAAATCACTCGAGCCGCGAACTGGAGAACCACGAACCACGAACCGCGCTCAACTCTAGTAATGACTCTATATGATATATAGGAATAGATCCCTCTGTGTGCAATGACTCTATATAATATATAGGAATAGCTCCCTCTGTATGTAATGACTCTATATAATATATAGGAATAAAACCCTCTGTGTGTAATCACTCTATATAATAAATAGAGATAGATCCTTATGTTTGTAATGGCTCTATATAATATATAGGAATAGATCCCTCTGTGTGCAATGACTCTATATAATATATAGGAATAGATCCCTCTGTGTGTAATGACTCTATATAATATATAGAAATAGATCACTGTATGTGTAATGACTATATAATATATAGGAATAGATCCCTCTGTGTGTAATGACTCTATATAATATATAGGAATAGATCCCTCTGTGTATAATGACTCTATACAATATATAGGAATAGATCCCTCTGTGTGTGATGACTAATATAAAGGAATAGATCCCTTTGTGTGTGATGACTATATAATATCTTTTTGATGATATTCTAATAATTCTATAACAACTTTTTGATGATATTCTAATTTATTGAGATGCACTTGTATTTATATGTGATGGAACATTGATTTATACATATTTTACATTTCTACAGTTCTTCTAAGACCAGCATGTGCGAATTATGCCTTCTATTATTGGAGTTCCAACAGTCGCTCACCCTCCAATTATAATCATTCTGTGTCTTTATTGTCATGATTATAAATTTCAATTGTTTTTATGAACTGTTCTCAATAAAGTTGAATATAATCATATATATATATATTTTTTTTTTTTAAACAACTATCATTATTATCTTTGTCTAGGCACAAGTGGATTCTTCCAGTCAAAAGCATAGATCATGTGTAGAGATGAGTGAATCTGAGGTTCGGTGCTCGATGTTCATACCACAGACTTTACAAAAAAAAAGTGTTTGGCTTCGGTGTTCGGGTGCTTTATGTATGAAGACCACTCGCGAGAGCATCGGTGTGCTCGGGTACGCTCGTGCTCAGCCCAGTACGAGCTGCTTGCAGTGTTTGAATGGCTCCCACTGGGGGTAAAAACAGTGTGATCGGATGTAGTGTGCACCAAACAAAAAAAAATGGAAAAACCTTGTCCACTAGCTCCAGGAAGTGATCTGTTTATGGCTGTCTGCATGTGGGTGGAGACCCGAACTGGCAATCAGTGACTTACATTGGGGTTCAGGTCAAGTCCGGGTCCCAAACCAAACTTTATCCAAAGTCCGGATGAAGCCACTGATCTGAACTTCAATAGGTCCACTTATCTCTAATCGTGTCCAATTCAACAGAAAAATTGGCTAAAAGGTGCCCTTTAACAGGACCATTTGTGACGCCCTGGACTAGCCAGGTAGTCACAGATATAACAACATACACACCCCCCCACCCTAGACAGTTACAACAGTCAACCAAAAACTCTTGTTGCCTCCCTCCAGGGTCTAATGTCCACATCAGGTGGGGCGGAGCCAGGCGGTTTGCCCCACTCACCGAGGAGTTCACAGGCCTGGAGGTGGGAAAAAGCAGTAGTTAGAGTTTGGAGGTGAAAGTGAGAGGTCAGAAACTGCAAGTGTCTGGGTCGGAGCCCAGGCACTGACGGCAAGTTTGGCAGATGGTGGTGGCCGTCTGCAGGAGTTAGTGGAACTCTGCAGAGCCGTAGGGACTGGGGTCGGACATTGGCCCGCCGGTACTGAACCGGGGAGCGGGGTGAAGCTAAGCACTCAGGCAGGGCCATCAGACCCGGACCAGGCTTGGAGCTGCCGACAATAGTCAAATCCGAGTGTGACAGGAACCCAAGGGGTTTCCCAACAACCAAGACCCGACAGAAGACAACAATCCACACCGAGAGGATATACAGCCACCGCCACAGGTTAGAGATCCAAGAGCCAGCGCCTGGGGGCAAAACGGGCTCCTATGGCACTTATACGCCGGGGAGAGGACTACCGGTGGGCAACCACAGGAGTCAGAACATTCTAACAGGTGCAGGGAAAGACAGCCACCATCAGCCGTCCGGGGAGAGCACAACAACACTGCAGCCGGCTGCGGGACCCGTCCATCCGGCCGTTTGGTTTACCAGAGACTCTGTCATTGACTGTCTGAGTGAGTACACCAGTGCCATCCGGCACAGCGCCGCGCTGCCCCTGCAACCCTGCATCCCAGCCGTCCAGCCTCCCCGTTACACCACCGGGCCCCGGGATCTCCAACCTCTACCCACGGAGGGGACAACATCCTAGCTGCTCCCTACCATCTCTCCCGGGATCCCCGTCACCAGTAGCGGTGGTGCCCTCATCACCACGTCCCGTGGGTGGCGTTACGAACTCTCTCCCCAAACCAACCATCCCCTTTCACTCATGGGTGAGGAGCGCTGCTCGAGTCCCCGGGTCCGGCCCACCGCTCGAGCCACCGAGCAGCAGCAGCAGAAGCCCCGGACCCGAGAGTGTCGAGCGCGTCCCTTCCGCCCACGACACATTCTTGACCACTACAGCATCTATGCAGCTGTGCCACTTATAGTACACCATAGCGCCTTCAATCAGCTGATCGGTGGGGGTGTCTGAAGCCAGACTCCTATAATTCTAGCTTTGATTACCTATTCTAAGTATAAATTCTCAATATTAAAGTCCTAGGAAAATCCTCTTAACCACTTTAAGTTTCTTAAGAGTGTGAACGTGACTTGTCCTTAAAAAAAATACAGTACACACTACCATGACTATGGGTGCTCTCTGTCACTGTTTGCAGAGCGCTTTGGTTCAGTCAATGGGTCAAAATGTTTGTTGCCAACTTTTAACACCACGTTTTATGGAGATTCAAGATAAAGCCAGAGTGACCCCTTTAAAGAGGACCTTCACCAAATTTTTCAAGTTGAACTGGGCACACAATGAGATAGTGGCTGCAGGGTGGAAGAATACTTTATTTTAACATTAGAAATCAAAGTAATAGGCAACAATGAGTTCACTCTTGTTCCAGTAAGTCCAATAGTTTCCACTCAAGATATGTACTTGTTCTCCCTGAATGAGTTTCCCAATCATAAGCAAGAAACAATACAGCAGAAAAAGAAAACACCCTCATAATAGCTTAGGTCTCTCAGTGTATAATCTCTTGGTCTAACCTCCTGCTTGACTAGACAGTGCTGAGAGACTAGAGCACAGATGACTGACACTTTCAGATAAGGTTCCTGTAGGGTGAGGAGCAGTGCAACTGAGTTTAGTTGTGTCACATTCCAAACCTTTTCTTCCTCTCATAGCACTTTAAGCAAGAAGCAATACAGCAGAAAAAGAAGACACCCTCATAATAACTTAGGTCTCTCAGTGTGTGATCTCTTGGTCTAACCTCCTGCGTGACTAGACAGTGCTGAGAGACTAGAGCACAGATGACTGACACTTTCAGATAAGGTTCCTGTAGGGTGAGGGACAGTGCAACTGAGTTTAGTTGTGTCACAATCCAAACCTTTTTTTCCTCTCATAGCACTTTCATCTCTGCTATACTGCCACTACCCCCACACTGCGGCCGGCAGAATGGTGATTGTTTCCTGCTCAAGATTCAAATCTATCGGCGTAATGTTGAGGCCAAGCGTATTCAAAACAGGTCTCGTCCTGATTTTCGGAGCATATGCCCAGATGTCTGGGGCATCTGTACTGCCACTGGTCTTCAGCACTAACAACATCACTGAAACTTTAGTTTTTTCTTTGAAATGTTGTGCCCTTGGGACTTTTGGTCCCAGGGCTACCGATCCTGTGGCTTTCTCGCACCTTACACCAATCGGTAGGGACCTCTGGAGACTCCTGGTGGTATAGGCCTCTAGAATCCCTGTATGTGCAGCAGGAATGCTATTGTCCCATTGTTATTCATACACCAGAGTTATCAGGTCACACATAAGAGATCTCTGTGCAGATTTCCCTTTCATCTGATGTAAGACACAGCGTTGAGCAGAAGCATAATCAGACATATTGTTGTTCCCGCTGTGAAGTCTCCTATTATAAAGGAACTTCTTGCATCACTCAGCTACTTGCACCTAATAATCATTTTGGAAAAAAAAAATATCGAGAAGGCTCCAGGATTAAAGTATACACTGCAGTGATATTTGATGCATCTGTTGCTAGGCAACTCGTCCAGACCACGGGATAGAAGACGGCTCTGCTGCTGGCAGGAAAATGTCAAGGTCTAATAATACAGAGAGAATCCTAGTTTTCTAGTAAAAGACAGTTAATTAACCTCAGATTTGTACCAGGAAGCTTATCTATGTAAAATAGCCCTTACCATTCCCAACGTGTTTTAAAGGCCAGGAGGAAACTTCTTCCCGTGGGTCTGATTGTATCCCACTTAGGACGTGACCACTTCTGCAGTAATTCAGCTACCCTGACATAGACACGGGCATTGGGATTATAGGGATGACATTTCCACCTGACCCCATTTCTTTTACGTTGGGTACAGGAAAGGGAAGCTCAAGATGGTGACCCCTGACCAAACCTACCTCTGGTCCCTTTGTTACCTCACCACCTATATACCACCAACTATAATTAGTCACTTTTTCACCTGCCCAATAAATATATAAATTAATTAGCCACTAACCCTAACCCTAACCCTTCAATTCATTAGCAGTCACTTTCCTGCTTAACCACACCATCACTGTGCACCTCCCGCTCCTGCTTAACCACACCATCACTGTGCACCTCCCGCTCCTGCTTAACCACACCATCACTGTGCACCTCCCGCTCCTATTTAACCACACCATCACTGTGCACCTCCCGCTCCTATTTAACCACACCATCACTGTGCACCTCCCGCTCCTATTTAACCACACCTTCACTGTGCACCTCCCGCTCCTGCTTAACCACACCATCACTGTGCACCTCCCGCTCCTGCTTAACCACACCAAGACTGTGCATCTCCTGCTCCTGCTTAACCACACCATCACTGTGCACCTCCCACTCCTACTTAACCACACCCCAACTGTTCACTTCCATCTCCAGCTTAACCACACCATGACTGTGCACCTCCCACCACTGTGCACTTCCCACTCCTGCTTAAGTACTGTGCATCTCCTGCTCCTGCTTAACCACAGAACCACTATGCACCTGTGCACCTCCCGTTCCTGCTTAACCACACCATCACTGTGCACCTCCCACTTCTGCTTAATCACACCACCACTGTGAACCTCCCACTCCTACTTAACCACACCACCTCTGTGCACTTCCTGCTCCTGCTTAACCACACCATCACTGTGCCTCAATTCATTATGTTACTGTGCCCCCCATTAATTATATCATATCCTCTCTCCAACCTCCATTTCATTACCTTTAAAGAAATAAATACTTACCTCTCCTTATGATATCCTGCTGCTCCGCTACCTTTTGTAGCCATCATAGGTAAGTCAACGTAAACTTCCTATCAAAAAGGTCCTTGGAGCCTCTGTTAGGAGTCTCAACACAGAAAACCGCCAGATATCCCTCCGGTAAGGGCCCAGCCAAGGGGTGACTCTTTTTAGGAGACCATCATAACCACCATATTAAGTGGCCCTTTTAGTCAATATTCAACTATTTGACAAGTTTAAAGATATGACAAGGGAAATACCAAGGCCAGGTATCCATCCACAGACAGCTGTTTCGGGGTATTGCCCCTCATCAGTGTGGAGTAGGATTCTGGCTGGGTGGGAGCAATGCCTAGTAGACCAACAAGACAAAACAATCACTGATCTCGGGGAGACCAGCCAGAGAAAACACTGCCGGCAGCCAGCGAGGGCGCTCAAGACAGTGAAATCCTTGGTACATTGCCCCCTGGTTTCTGTGTTGAGACTCCTAACAGAGGCTCCACGGACCTTTTTGATTTGCATATTTCCCAGGGTGCAATGTACCTAGGATTTCACTGTCTTGAGCGCCCTCGCTGGCTGCCGGCAGTGTTTTCTCTGGCTGGTCTCCCCGACATCAGTGATTGTTTTGTCTTGTTGGTCTACTAGGCATTGCTCCCACCCAGCCAGAATCCTACTCCACACTGATGAGGGGCAATACCCCGAAACAGCTGTCTGTGGATGGATACCTGGCCTTGGTATTTACCTTGACATATCTTTAAACTTGTCAAAAAGTTGGATATTGACTAAAAGGGCCACTTAATATGGTGGTCTCCTAAAAAGAGTCACCCCTTGGCTGGACCCTTCCCGGAGGGATATCTGGCTGGTTTCTGTGTTGAGACTCCTAACAGAGGCTCCACGGACCTTTTTGATTTGCATATTTCCCAGGGGGCAATGTACCTAGGATTTCACTGTCTTGAGCGCCCTCGCTGGCTGCCGGCAGTGTTTTCTCTGGCTGGTCTCCCCGAGATCAGTGATTGTAATGTAAACTTCCTGACATTTTCTATTGCCATCACCAATGCTTCAGGAAGGCTCCCTGCTTGTGTAAGTGTCGCGGGCGGAGGAGGGGACGCCGCGCTCTCCCACTGCTCGGGTGCGGCTGCCGCTGCTGCTGCGGTCTGCCGCTGCTGCTCGGTGGCTCGAGCGATGGGCCGGATCCCGGGGACTCGAGCGGCGCTCCTCGCCCGTGAGTGAAAAGGGGATTGGTTTTTGGGATTGTTTATTGTCCGTGACGCCACCCACGGCTGTGGTGATTGTGTTGACACCACCGCTGCTCTGTATGGGGATCCCGGGAGCGGTGACAGGGAGCAGCAAAGTTGTTGGTTCTCCCCTCCGTGGGTAGAGGGTAGTGGTCCCGGGGCCCAGTGATGAGGTGGGTGATGAGGGATGGTGGGGCCGGTGCAGGGCTTGACGGGGTGCAGGGACGCGGGGGCAGCGCTGTGCCTCGCGGCACTGTGGTACTCACTCAGCCTGAGACGGGGACACAGTTCTCGGTAAAACACACGGTTGGAAAGACGGTTCCCACGGACGGCTGCGGTTGCTTTTCCCCAGTAGTTGACGGTGACGGTCCCTTTTCCTGCACCTAAGTTGATGTTGGCAGCGATGGGTTCCCACCGGTAACCCGCTCCCCGGCTTGGATATGGGCCAGAGGAGCCCTACTTTGCCCTCAGGCGCTGGCCCTGAGAAACTGGTGCCCTGGCGGTGGCGGTGTCTCTCTCTAACGGTTGGACTGTTGCCTTCAGTCGGGACTTGGTTGTTGGGAGACCCAGAGGTCCCCTTCACTGACGGATTTGGCAAATTCACGGCGACTCCTAGCCTTGCCGGGATCCGAAAGGCCCCTGCCAATGGTGCTGGCTTCTCTTTGTATACCGCTCCGGTACCGCCGGGCCACCACCCGTCCGCGGTCCTTTCGGCAACCTCCAAGCAGCCTCTCCTGCAGACAGTCACCGCCGTCTGCTGACCTTGCTGTCTCAGTCCGGGGCACACACCCGGACCAACTTCAGGCTGTCTTAACTGTCACTTTCTCTGTCACTACTCTCACTGTCCTCCTCTCCTTCCTCTCACTTTGAACTCTCCACTCAATCTCCTGGTTTTCCCGCCTCCAGGGCTGTGAACTCCTCGGTAGGCGGAGCCAACCGCCTGACCCACCCCCCCTGGTGTGGACACCAGCCCCTGGAGGAAGGCAACAAGGATTTTAGGTTAGCTTTGGTGTACCTATCTGGGGTGTAGGGTGTGGTGGTGTTATGACCTGTGACCCCTGGCTTGCCCAGGGCGTCACATTCCCCCTTAGCAAAATGCAGACCGTCCGCGGGCTGCCCGTCCAACACCGGTTTTATTTTCTGAAAAAGGTAAAAGGTAAACATAATACAAATTATAACATCATCCCACATCTGGAGGTTCGGTACTTAAACGTTACTAAACATTTCAACGGTTGCTGCTGCCGCTCTCTCCCACCCAAGTAACCTGGCCCTGATGCTGCCCCTAAAACCCAGGCAGCACCCCTTGACCCCAGTACTGAACCAGTTACTCGAGCGGGATCTGTCCTTCCCCTCCAGAGGGTAGCCACCGGTTCCTGTGGTGGCCGGGCCCCAGCCTGCTCCACTGCGGGCCCTCCCTCCAACCTGCCTCTCCGGAGGCGGTAATGGTTAGTTGCAACAAACACATTTTATTTACAAGCCACTAACGTTTGTGGTTGCCCTGCAAGTTCTCGGGCTTGTTCATAGAAGTTTCTATGCAGCTAGATGGTCCCCACGGGGACAACAATGCCGGCAACGGCCGGTTCCAAATCACGGTTGCAGACAATCTGGTTACTGTTCGGTAATCATTTTTCATTTTTCATCATTTTTCAAACTTTCTAAACACACATACTTCCTTCCCCCCCCCCTTTTTAAAGAACGGTTTCCCTGTACCTAAGTGGGGGCCTACCTAGATTGGGACGGCTGGACCTCCGGGGTCCGGTGTCAGTGGGGCTAGGCAGTGGGGCAGAGGGAACAATCAGTTCCTCCTCCCTGCTATCGTGTGGGGCAGGCGGAGGCATAGGGGAGCTGGGCACAGGTTCATCCCTGGGCACTGGCACTGGTTCTGGCTCACGGTTGACCGCCTCCATCACTTCTTCATCCACAGTTTGTGGGAACAGTATCACTGGAAGAATCACCGCGCCGTTCTGTGTAGGCCAGTCTGCTGGGAAGTCACCCATCACAGTGTGTATCACCTCTTTTGCCTTCTCTGCTGGTGGAGGAACTGGTACTTCAGCCGTTGCCCTCAATGCTGGTGGGCACCTTTTCAGATGGTCCCGGGAAACCGTGGCCAAAGTGCCCCCTTGGTCACGACTGATCTGGTAGGCCTTCCCATCCTGTGGGCTGTATGACGTATGGGATTTGTTCCCATTGATCATCCAGCTTGTGGGTCTTCCTCTTCCGCTTTAACACCACATCTCCAGGCTGGAAAGGGCCTGCGGACGCCTTCTGGTTGAAGCGCCGCTCCTGTTGTTCTCGACTCTGACTTAAATTCTTCTCCACATACTCCTGAATCTGTCGGTACTGCACCCTCCGCCGGGTGTCCCATTCAGCCGTCGAGGGGAGTGTCTCTGGGGCTTCCAGTCCCATTTCCTGGTCCACCGGCAGTCGGCCGGGACGAGCCCTCATCAGATATGCTGGGGTGCACTTCGTTGAGCTAGACGGGATATTGTTGTACATATCGACCAAGTCAGGCAGCTTCTCCGGCCACAGGTTCCGCTCTTCCAGCGGCAATGTCTTGAGGAGGCCAAGGACCAAATGGTTCATCTTCTCACACATACCGTTGGTCTGGGCATGGTAAGGCATGGTCCGGATCTTCTTGCAGCCGTACAGCTGACAGAACTCATGGAACACCTCTGCTTCAAAGGCTGGGCCTTGGTCAGTAAGCACCTTCTCAGGGTATCCATGGGGTCGACAGAAGTAAGCTTGGAACGCTCTAGTGGCGGTACGGCCGGTTAGGTCTTTGACCGGGACAACCACCATGAACCGGGAGTAATGATCTACTATGGTCAGAGCGTAAGTGTACCCACTTCGGCTGGGGGTGAACTTTACATGGTCCAAGGCGACCAGCTCCAGCGGCTGATGTGTAATGATCGGGTGTAGGGGCGCCTTCTGGCTAGCTTCGTCCTTCCTCCTCAGCGTACAAGGACCGCACTCTCGGCACCAGGCCTCCACAGACTCCCGCATCCCACTCCAATAGAACCGCTCCCTCAACAGCATCTCCAGCTTCTTCCATCCGAAGTGTCCAGCACCATCATGGTATGCCTGCAGAACAGTGGGTACATCAGCTTGGGGAATAACCAACTGGCGGATTTTCTCATGAGTCTTCGGGTTGATCAGCTCACGGTACAACTTCCCTTGATGTAGACACAGCTGGGTCCGTTCCTTCCACAAGCGTTGAGCTTCAGCTGGGGCGGCAGGGTCCATCCCAGCAGCGCCTTGCTCCACCAGGGTCTTGACTAGGCGGACAGCGGGCGCCTGGTTCTGAGCTTCCTGCCACTCCTGACTGGGCAGTGGATCCAGGTTCACCCGTTCTTGGTGGACATGTACCTTCTCAGTTGGGGGCTGGTGAAATGCAGGCAACTCGATCTCTTCGAGGTCGTCATCCTCGCACCCTCCTTCTGACAAGTGGGGCATCCGAGAGAGTGCATCAGCATTAATGTTGACACGACCGGCCCTGTATTTGATAGTGAAGTTATAGTTGGCTAGCCTGGCCACCCACCGCTGCTCCAATGCGCCCAACTTGGCCGTGTCCAGGTGAGTCAACGGATTGTTATCCGTGAAAGCGGTGAATTTTGCTGCGGCCAGGTAGTGGTGGAACCGCTCGGTGATAGCCCATACCAGTGCCAGGAACTCGAGCTTGAAGGAGCTGTAGTTCTCAGGGTTCCTTTCAGTCGGCTGGAGTTTTTGGCTAGCATAGGCAATCACTTTCTCCTTTCCGTCCTGGACCTGGGACAGGACTACCCCCAAACCCACATTGCTGGCGTCTGTATAGAGGATGAATGGGCAGCCGTAGTCAGGGTACGCTAGGACCTCTTCTCCGGTCAAGGCCGCTTTCAGCTGGCGGAAGGATTCCTCATGCCTGTCTTCCCACACCAGTGGGGCTCCGATGGGTCTACCACCTTTGGTCTGTCCCACGAGGAGGTCTTGCATGGGGGCAGCCATCTTCGTGTATCCCTTGATGAAGCGTCGGTAGTACCCCACCAGACCCAAAAACTGCCTTACTTCCCTCACGGTGGTTGGTCTCGGCCAGTCCTGGATGGCAGTGATCTTCTCAGGGTCGGGGGCGACACCTTCCGCACTCACCACATGCCCCAGGTACTGCACTCTGGGTTTCAGCAGGTGACACTTAGAAGGCTTCAACTTCATCCTGTATTTGGCAAGGGACACGAACACCTCGGCTAGGTGCTCCAGATGGGCTTCATACGTCTGAGAGTACACGATCACATCATCCAGGTATAACAGGACGGTCTCGAAGTTTAGATGTCCCAGACAGCACTCCATCAGCCGTTGGAAGGTTCCAGGGGCATTACACAGCCCAAACGGCATACTATTGAATTCACAGAGCCCCATTGGGGTGGTGAAGGCGGTTTTCTCCCGGTCATCCGGTGCCACTGCCACTTGCCAGTACCCGCTGGTGAGGTCAAGGGTAGAGAAGTAATTTGCGGTTCTCAGTGCAGCCAAAGACTCTTCAATACGGGGCAGTGGGTAGGCATCCTTATGCGTTATCTGATTAATCTTCCGGTAGTCCACACACATCCGCATGGTGCCATCCTTCTTCTTGACCAGTACCAACGGAGCGGCCCAGGGACTACAGCTGTCCCGAATAACCCCTGCCTCTTTCATGTTCCTCAACATATCTTTGGCACATTGGTAATGCGCAGGGGGAATAGGCCTGTACCTCTCTTTGATAGGGGGGTGCTCACCGGTGGGGATGTGGTGTTGGACCCCTTTTATCTGCCCAAAGTCTAGTGGATGTTTGCTGAAAACTTGCTCATACTCCCGCACCACCCTGTATACCCCTGCTTTGTGATGTGTAGGGGTATCGTCGGTGCCCACGTGTAGCTGTTGGTGCCACTCGTCTAACTCCCCTTGGGGCGGGGGAGTGCTGGTAGTAGGTGGGGAAACTGGGGGTGTTGCCTCGTGGATGGTGTGGGGATCCAGGGTGAGCAGCTTGGCAAGGGTGGCATACCGGGGAGGCCTGACTTCTTCCTCCCCACAGTTCAGTACCCTCACGGGCACTCTCCCCTTCTTTACGTCTACCACCCCTCGGGCGGCCATTACAGTGGGCCAGTGCTCGGAGGGCATGGGCTCCATCATGGCAGGGTAGTCACGCCCCTGAGGCCCTACTGCTGCTCTACACCAAATCATCATCTCACTCCTAGGGGGCACAATCAACGGAGCAACATCCATCACTCTCACTCCACCAATCTCTCCTCCTGTTGAGTTTACATGCTGGTGGTACATCAAGGCTCGGATCTCACGCTGCACAGCTCTCTGTCGGCTCCCCACCGCCGTGGCGGCCAGCTGCTGCAGTAGGGCCAACACATCACCCATACAGTGCTCCATCACATTGGTTCCTAGCACTATCTTCGGGTTATGATCACTGGGTTCATTCATGATCACAATCATACCCTGGTGTTGCAGTTCAGCTCTCCCTACTGTCATAGCCACTTGTTTATACCCCAATTGGGTCAATGGGAGTCCATTAGCAGCAATCAGTGTTATACTAGTATCTGGGGGTGCCAGCTCGTCTGTCCCCCAATACCGCTGGTACAATGTGTATGGTATGGTGGTTACCTGTGATCCAGTGTCCAAGAGAGCCATCACCGGTATGCCGTCCACAGCCACGGGGATGATGGGCCGGGCCCCGATATACCGGTCCCACCAGTCTGGGGGGCCACGGGGTTCTACTCCTGGGGATTGGCCCGTGGCCCCAGGGGTTGCTCATTTAACGGGCACTGTCGGAAGTAATGCCCAGGCTTACGGCACTTGTAACAGGTTGGGGGTCTGCTCCGCGAGTTGTTAGCACTTCTCCGCTGCATCCAGGGAACATCCTCAGGGCTGTCGGCGAGCTGGATCTGTGCTGGAGGCTGGGATCTGGTCAAAGGTTGGAGTGCAGCGAGGATCTTGGCGAGGTCTCCGTCCATGCGACGGACCTGGGCTGACAGTTCTTCCATCGTGCTGCTTGGGGCTGTAGGTATTGGAGAGGTTGGTAGGGCAGGGGCCACCACGACGGGGACGGTCTCAATGGGCCACGGGGCTGGCTCCAAGATTTCTGAAGCTGGGGGGTTGCAGTGCCTTAATGGCCCGTTCCTTTAACACAGCAAAGTCCACATCAGGGTGTTCCAGGGCCCACAGCCGGAGTTGTTTGCGATCCTCAGGGGACCTCATCCCCTGCACAAATTGCTATACTAACATCTTGTTGCTGTCCGCCTCATTGATAGTGTTCACCCGCTTTAGCGTGCGGAGGGCGGTTTGCAGACGTAAAGCATAGTCCCGAATGCTATCCACAGACCGTTGCCGGCACTGGTAAAACTGCATCCTCAGCTCAGCTTCGGTACGGGTCTCAAAGGCAGTCTGTAGCTTCTCAAAGATGGTGGCTACAGAGAGCCGGTCCCCCTCAGCCCAGGTCTCCGCCTCCTGCTCAGCCGCGCCGGTTAACTGGCCCAGCACTACCGCTGCATGTTGCTTATCAGTCAGGGGGTACAGTTCTAGCAACGGATTAAGCTTTTTCCGGAAGACCTGTAAAGCATCAGGTTTCCCGTCATACTGCTGTAGCCAGGTAGCTCCGGGCGCATAGGGCAAGGAGAACGGCATCACCTGAGCGAGAGCGGGGGCCGCGGCACCTCCTGCCAGCACGGCCAGGACCTGGGCGGGCCCATTCCCATCCACGGGTGCCACTGCGGCTGCGACCACCGCTCCTCCAGCGGCTCCGTCGGGCGCAGACATCTTGTTTCCGTCCCCCTTAGCCTCTTTCCGGCCCCTCCTCTATCGGGGCGGGGTTTTGGCCTTCGCGCCTCTACTACTCGAGAAGACGCTCGAGCGGGAACTTTTCGCTCCAAAGATGGCGACTTCTGAAATTTTCCGGCCGGACGCCTCCGGCGGTCACAAGGCGCACCTCTACCCAACGGCAGAGCGGTAAGATCCTGTTCGTGACGCCAAGTTGTCGCGGGCGGAGGAGGGGACGCCGCGCTCTCCCACTGCTCGGGTCCGGCTGCCGCTGCTGCTGCGGCCTGCCGCTGCTGCTCGGTGGCTCGAGCGATGGGCCGGATCCCGGGGACTCGAGCGGCGCTCCTCGCCCGTGAGTGAAAAGGGGATTGGTTTTTGGGATTGTTTATTGTCCGTGACGCCACCCACGGCTGTGGTGATTGTGTTGATACCACCGCTGCTCTGTATGGGGATCCCGGGAGCGGTGACAGGGAGCAGCAAAGTTGTTGGTTCTCCCCTCCGTGGGTAGAGGGTAGTGGTGCCGGGGCCCAGTGATGAGGTGGGTGATGAGGGATGGTGGGGCCGGTGGGGGCGCTGGCCCTGAGAAACTGGTGCCCTGGCGGTGACGGTGTCTCTCTCTAACGGTTGGACTGTTGCCTTCAGTCGGGACTTGGTTGTTGGGAGACCCAGAGGTCCCCTTCATTGACGGATTTGGCAAATTCACGGCGACTCCTAGCCTTGCCGGGATCCGAAAGGCCCCTGCCAATGGTGCTGGCTTCTCTTTGTATACCGCTCCGGTACCGCCGGGCCACCACCCGTCCGCGGTCCTTTCGGCAACCTCCAAGCAGCCTCTCCTGCAGACAGTCACCGCCGTCTGCTGACCTTGCTGTCTCAGTCCGGGGCACACACCCGGACCAACTTCAGGCTGTCTTAACTGTCACTTTCTCTGTCACTACTCTCACTGTCCTCCTCTCCTTCCTCTCACTTTGAACTCTCCACTCAATCTCCTGGTTTTCCCGCCTCCAGGGCTGTGAACTCCTCGGTGGGCGGAGCCAACCGCCTGGCCCACCCCCCCTGGTGTGGACACCAGCCCCTGGAGGAAGGCAACAAGGATTTTAGGTTAGCTTTGGTGTACCTATTTGGGGTGTAGGGTGTGGTGGTGTTATGACCTGTGACCCCTGGCTTGCCCAGGGCGTCACATAAGTGCCACTGATGATGATGCACAAAATATTATAATGAAGACAATTTAACTGGGCCCTAGGCTGTAGCCCATATTACCCTCATTATAGTCCGTTGTTGTCTTGGACCCGGGGAAAATTAATCTCTGTTAGAAAGTAGAATCGATTTTAGGTGCGCATGTGCAACCTCCGCTCCATTCATTTTCTATGGGTGTATGCTCAGATTTTTCCAGTAGCCCCATCCAACCTGCCACTCCATATTGTAATGGGTATAAAAGTTCCCCACCAGGAGTAAAAGCTCCTCATTTTGTCCAATGGTGCAGGTTCCAGTGGTCGGACACCCACCAATCGTCAAGTTATCACCCATGGATAGGTAATACCCATGTAATATCAATGGACTTTTATTAGGATGAGATTTACATTAGATCTACATGAGTCGAACACTAAGCATCCTCACTGATTAGCTTCTTAAAGGTGGTGGTACAACTGTCACGAGTTTGTCATGGCCTGATATCATTTTGAGGGTACCTGGCAAAAGAAGGTCACAATGTATTTGTTGATCGCAGATCCGCTTAGTGCCCACTCATTGTTTACCCTGAGTTAGAGTGTATTTAATTCTATCTGCAACTGAAGGGGCAAAGGTTCATTTCTATCCTGCAGTGATCTAACATGTAGTTGTAACCTCACCTGCAGCTACTCCCTTCTGCTATAAGTATCAACTCCTCACTCCTTCCTATGCTGGTGTCGCGGGCGGAGGAGGGGACGCCGCGCTCTCCCACTGCTCGGGTCCGGCTGCCGCGGCTGCTGCGGCCTGCTGCTGCTCGGTGGCTCGAGCGTTGGGCCGGATCCAGGGGACTCTAGCGGCGCTCCTCGCCCGTGAGTGAAAGGGGGGTTTGGGTTTTTGGGTGTGGGGATTGAGTCTATTGTCCGTGACGCCACCCACGGTTGTGGTGATTTCACCACCGCTGCTCTATATGGGGATCCCGGGAATGATGGTGTGTAGCAGCGAGTTGTTGTGTTGCCCCTCCGTGGGTAGGGGTTGGTGATCCCGGGGCCCGGTGATGAGGTGGGAGATGCAGGGCCTGGTGGGCGCAGGGACGCGGGGGCAGCGCTGTGCCTTGCGGCACGGTGGTACTCACTCAGCCTGAGACGATGACACAGTTCTTAGTCAAACACTCGGCTGGATGGACGGGTACCCACAGATGGCTGCGGTTGTTGTTTCTCCCCTGACCCAGTTTGGTGGTGTAAGTCCTTTCTTCCACTTCCGTGCACCCTTCTCCTGCACTCCGGCTTCCAGCTGGCTCCCCGACTCCGTACCGGGGGGCCACTGCCCAGCCCCGGCTACCTGCGGTTCCACCACCTGTCTCCCCGGCTCCCTGCAGACGGACACTCACGTCTGCCGGACTCTCTGTACGAGGCCCTAGGCTCCAACCTAGGCCCCTGGCTATGTCTGCCTCTCTGCAGACCTTCTCTCTTCCTCTCCTAGGACTAGACTGGGCTTGTTCCCTGCCTCAGGCCAGCTCACTCCTGGGTGGGCGTCTCCATCTCCTCACTCCGCCCACCTGGTGTGTCAGTCTAAGCCCGAGGCAGAAAGCAGGTCACTTTGGGGATGTCTGCTGTGAACTGCTGGGGGTGGGGGTGTGTGTATGTTGTTACTTGTGTCCCCTGGCTTGTCCAGGGCGACACACTGGCTATAGATCATGCCTATACTTTCGGGAGTCAGTCTCTGGAGAAAGCTGAGGTGTCACTTCAGTGCAGCTGAGAAGTTTCTGCTGGAGTGTTATTTGTTGTGTCTTTCCCCACTTGTTTGTCTTTCCTACCTCGTGTTGTCTTATTGCAGAGGCGAGACTCTTCGATGGCCTTCACTAGTAAGGGAGAGTTCAAGGGCAAGAGAGGGCCTAGGCACATGACTGGCGTATCAAAACAAAATCAAATCAAATGTTTATTTTTATATATGGGGAAGGACCCGTCTAGGGACATTAGGGAGTGCAGTGATCAGCCTTAGGACAGTGTTAGGAGGTGACACCGCTCCCCACTCCCTAGCGCCAGGGGCTTCCTTTGGTTTGTTATCCTGGTGTTCCCTTTGTATTACGCCTTCTTGGACCTGGCTCGACAGGTGCAGGTTTAGCGCACCTGAACCCTTCAGGGCACTACTAGGTACTGCATCCATGCAAAGATGCAGGGCCTACCCCCAGGAACCTGGAATACCAGTGCCGGTACCACCAAAACTCATAATATCCCCAGTTCTATCGCCCAATCAGGGTTGACTGACTATTTGGGGACCCAACCGATGGCTACCTTGGGGTGGAGCCAATCCAGTCCACTAGCCAACAACCTGTTGAGGAGGAGTAAGACAGTAGGTCAGTCAGTAGTGACAGTGGTAGGAGACGGACGTGTCTCGAGACGGGGTCATGCAACAGTGACCTGAATAGTACAGGAGAGTGGTTGCCAGGGAGGTTACGACGAGGTACCCCTGGAACTAAAGCCCCAATGGGGCACAGGGCCCTAAGTTAGGTGAATGCTTCAAGCTGCCTGACAAATACCTGCACAGTGAGGGGACCATCCAGGACCTCACCGACCCAAGAATCTGGGGGCACCAGCAGTAAAGAGAGAGCCAGGTACCGGAACAGAACACCGACTCTACAGGGTTCACACTGCCTGCCGTACGGATCAGAGCCTGACGACTAACAGGAGGGGACCCCCAGATGATCTAAGATATGGGGTTCCACAAAACTACAGAGAGGTGCAGGGGAAAGAAGCCATCAGGTTACCACACCGGCACTGGGACTGCAGGGACCAGGGGTCTGAACCAGCCGTCCAGCATTAACATCCCTGTGAGTAAACGACAGTTGCACTGCATTCCCATCGTGTGGTCTCCGTTCTTTCCACGCCGCACTCCATCATCTAACCATTGGGGCTCAGCTCTACTTGTGGAGGGCCCAACATCCAAGCTGCCATCACCACCAGCCCCAGTGGCCATAAACTGTGCAGCGGCGGCTACAACTACTTAGCCGCAACCTGCAAGTGGCGTCACGACATAAACTCTTTCATCTTCCTGTATATAAACCCCTTTTAAAGTGACCCCCAGGGTCATGAAACCGGGCAACGGCCATTCCACACCCGTGACACAGCATCCCCAGACATATACGGCCCGGGACCGAGTACCCCATAGCCCTGTGGTGAGTTACAGGCACATCGTGACAACAACTCTGTACATTGTGTAGTGTGCGTGAATGGTACTGTAAGCTCTCATTCATTCCTCAGATGTAAAATTTGCCTATTGTAAAGAGAGATGGAAAACATCTTTAGAGAAACTTTGCACCCTCAAACACAATTTAAGGCAACCCATCGCCTAGGTCAGCAAGAAGAGTGCGCAGAGAGAACGAGGTCCTATATGACACCAGGATCAAACTACACAGGGCTTCATTTGCAGTATGAAATTATAGAGACACATAGGTTGTATATCTGGTGCCCCTGAGGCTTCAGGCACCACAGGGTATTGCACCTCTTTTAGGCTGTTGTATTTATTCCGGGTCCAAGGAAGGTCGGCACCAGTTTCACCCACACATACATACAGTTAAAGTGGGTTGCCCTCCCCAATGAAGATCGGGCCAGGGTCAGGTCACCACAGTGGTTGGGTTTATAGGAAGCCACCGCACTTAGGGGCTCCCGATCCACTGGAACCCGGGACTCAGGGTCAGGGAGAAGCAACCACCACGGGGAGTTAGGAGCACACAGTGGGAAAAGCAGGTTGACCTAGTGAGAGTAGTGAACCAGCTGGTGGCAGCGGCTGGGGGCAACAGCTTCAAATACACAACACAACTTCAGAAAAGAATAGAACAGCTACAGACGCCGAGCAGAGCGGACGTGCCGCAAGGCAGCTCTGTGGGCCAAGTCATTTCTACACGGTCGCTGGGGAGAAGCAGGAACTGCTTCCACAGGACCGGCGCTGTCGGGGTACAGAACCCTAGAAAAAAACAAATTGAAGGATTCAGCTCACCCATTACGAGTCCATATTCAGTGGTCAGTGCACGGGAAGATAGCAGGCCAGCTCCTGGGTGAAGATTCTTCAGGGTTCAAATTAGGTTTTTGTCCAGCACCGCCCAATATATATCTTCAATCCACGAAAAACTTTTTCATTTAAAAATTATATTTTTATTGTGCATATTTTAAAATATTGTTTACTCATAGCTATGAGTAAGAGCTCCTGGGAGCTCGAAACAAATAAGAACGAATGGACATGTGTTTTTAACGGATACGTTTTTTTTTTAAAATATGCACAATAAAAATATAATTTTTAAATGAAAAAGTTTTTCGTGGATTGAAGATATATATTGGACGGTGCTGGACAAAATCCTAATGTGAACCTTTCAGAACCCTAGCGCAGGCATACTTCAAGTTGTCCAACTCTGCAAGGGTTGCAGGAACAGGCTAGAAAAGTCACCGGAACTGTCCCACTATTCCTGGAGCCAAATAGCATATAGGATCTGGGGCTGAGGTCTTCGCCCAGCCCCACGGCGGAACCGTGCTATCAGCATACAGGACGGGACACTTTACTGACACTGGGATCCCCAAGTGCTTCACGCCACGAAGATCCAATACTTAGCACATCAAAGGAGGAAAGGCCCATAGGCTGACACACTGGACTCGACCTTTCATGGATTCGGGATTGACTGGAGCCCATTGTGTCAAAGACCGGTACTCTGGGGCAGCGCCTGAACTACCAGTGAGTAAAAGACCTGGAACCGCAGCCCCTGTCTCTGCCTCTCCTTTGCCGGCGCCCAGCGCTGCGGTGCCAAAGGGGACTACCATCACCCCTGTCCGTCCTCCGTCATCCTCCCCGGGGTAATCCCGCTCCGACTGTGGGGAGCGACACCATGCCAGCTGCGACCTTCACCATCAGCCCCGGAGAGCAACACCAGCAGCGGTGGCCCATCTCTGGCCGAGGACCACAGGTGGTGTCACGATCTAAAAATACTTTCCTCACCGTCACTACCCCTCATCCTCCATCCTTTCTCCCGTCCACTGCCTTCTCTCCCTCCTGTATGCTTTGGGATCACGAAACCGGGCCAGGCCAGCCCGTGACAACGCAGAGGATCTGCAACCCCTGGCCCGGCGACGAGTCGGGTTAAAACCCCCTCGACTTCAGGGTGATACATATACAGAAAATGGGAAGATAATTTTAATCAAAATTTAAAAAGTTTAAATTGTAGAACTTTAATTCTTTTAACGACTTGTCTTCAAATTTATACATCGTCTGCAGAGCTCCGGGAAACAAAAAGAAAGAGCAGAATAAGAAGCGCGTCGCAAAGAATAATCTTTTGTATTTACCTGACCGGATTCAAGCAAATACTGCATTGCAGACATCGCTGAATATAATCTGTTATTTTCCATTCCTTTATCATTCAGCCACCGCCTAACTGACTTGCAGCTTCCCGGCCTAGAACGGGGGATAAAACCTAATTTTGCACAGACTGAAAATCACAGCTGTCCAAAGTAAAATCTGAAAATCTCTAGAGTTAGCAAATCGCAAAGGAGATAGAAGCAAATATGATCTCAAACCTCTTTGAGAAGACCACTTGTTTCTGTACCTAGACTAAATTTACCGCAACAGATTATCAGGTCCATGTTTATTTTTTAAAAAGATAAAACTCTTTAAAATTATTTTTCCATATAATGTATAATGTTTTTTTTTTTTTTAAAAAATATGAAATAAGTCTGGGAAGTCAAAAACCTTTCCTTCGTATTAATTGACTAAAGCGGGCTTTACACGCTACGAGATCGCTACAGCGATCTCGTTGGAGTCACGGATTTTGTGACGCACATCCGGCCGCTGTAGCGATGCCGTTGCGTGTGACACCTATGAGCAATTTTGCATCGTCGCAAAAACGTGCAAAATCGCTCATCGGCGACATGGGGGTCCATTCTCAAATATCGTTACTAAAGCAGTAACGAAGTTGTTCCTCGTTCCTGCGGCAGCACACATCGCTCCGTGTGACACCGCAGTAACGAAGAACCTCTCCTTACCTGCCTCCCGGCCACAATGCGGAAGGAAGGAGGTGGGCGGGATGTTCGTCCCGCTCATCTCCGCCCCTCTGCTTCTATTGGGCGGCGGTTCAGTGACGCTGCAGTGACGTTGCTGTGACGCTGAACGAACCGCCTCCTTAGAAAGGAGGCGGTTCGCCGGTCACAGCGACGTCGCAGGGAAGGCAAGTAGTGTGACGGGTCCGGGCAATGTTGTGCGACACGGGCAGCGATTTGCCCGTGTCGCACAATAGATGGGGAGTGGGTACGCACAATGGCGATATCGGTAGCGATATCGCCGTGTGTAAAGCGGCCTTTAACCAAACTGTGCTGTTTTGGCTAATAGTTGACAGTAGTAGGTTGTTCTTACAAAGTACCCCATGTACATGAGTTATTGAGGAGTTTATTGGAGTCAATCCACTCCAAAAAAACACCACAAAAATTATCTAACTAAAAAAGCTTGAAAGACAAGTCCTATTATTTTCAACGATAAAGAGGTTGGCCACTACTTTGACATTGATGGCTTATCCTTAGGATAGGTCATCAACGCCTGATCGACCAGGATCTGACACTCCCGCTGATCAGCTGTTCTCGGTGCCAGCAGTGGCAGCAGGTGGCCGGATATGCACAGTTCTGGAGCTGCTCCGTCTTCTGATAGCGGCCGGGTACTGCACATTCGCCTCCCATTCAAAACAATAGAAGGCGGATGTGTAGTACCCAGCCGCGGCCACTATCAGTTGACGGGGCAGCTCTAGAACTGAGCATTTCCGGCCGCAGGCTTTGGCCACCAGCACCCAGAACAGTACTGCCTTAACTCTCTTGGACATGGAGTTCACTAGAGCTTCACAGGAGCCACTAGGTCCTTTTCCATCCTCCATGATGACATCATAGAGCCGGTGGATGTTAGAGACCTTGCACTTCTCTATCTTCCTTTTGAGGAGGCCCCACAGATGCTCAATAGGGTTTAGGTCTGGAGACGCTTGGACAGTTCAGCACCATTACCCTCAGTTTCTTTAGCAAGGCAGTGGTTGCCTGGTTGGTGTGTTTGGGGTTGTTATGTTGAAATACTGCCCTGCAGTCCTAGTTCTGAAGGAAGGAGATCATGCTCTGCCTCAGTATGTCATGGTACATGTTTGTATTTGTGGTTCCCTCAATGATCTGTAGCTACCACAACCTGCAGCATTTATGAAGCTGTAACGCCCCTGGATTATCAGGTCGTCACAGGGTATTGCACAATCTGCCCTCCTGTGCAGTATCCACCTCCTTCTTGGTTATGGTTCCCCAACTAAATGGTGTTGCTTATATCAGCTAATCAAATCCTAGGTACACTCTCCACCACACCCTCCAGACACACCAGTGGACGACCTGAGTGGAATAGGGTCACCCACTTGGGAGGTTGGATAGGGGAGGTCAGGAGAGTCAGGAGTAAGAGAGTTTTGTGTTGGAAGTAAAGGAGAAAGGAGGTCTGGAGCAGGGGTCCTAGGAAGCTATATAGGTGGCAAACGGTGGTCTAGGCTTAGAGGAGCTGGATCCCCGGTCGCAGGGGATCGTGGCAAGGGGCACGAATCTGTCGAGGAGAACAGCCGGTGGCCTTGCACCATCACCGGGCTGGGACCAAGGCACGATGGGGTACATGGACCCTAGGTCAGGGAGCAGCTTCAGACAACCTGACAATTTACCCGACGAGAACGGAGCCTTCAAGATCCGCTCTCCACCTGCTCCAAAATCGGGGTACTAGCGCAACGAGGGGGATAGGAATTTCCACTCAAACGGTCCAGAAAATCCCAAGCGTGAACCCTGAGAGCAAGCTCCCACACTTAGCCATAGTGGGGAGCAGGACCCGGCAAGTTCCATACTACCGGGACCAACAGAGAAGTAAACTTAGTGCCAGGAGGCAGGTCACGGATCATTAGGCAGCATCATTGGGGACGGGACCCAAACTAAGCTCCCCTCAGCGGCAGCGGTATACAGAACTTTGGTTTATCCAGTTGTCGGTGTCAGCTTAATGGACTGAGTGAGTACAAGAGTGACCCCCTTCACATCCAACGGAACTCCCCTCTCCCCATCACCTAGTCCCGGGGTATTCCCCCTACCCGTGGAGGGTCACAACAACTGGCTGCCCCATTCCACCACCCCCGGGTACTCCTAACTGCATCGGTGGTACTTCTAGCTGCCACACACCACGGGAGGCGTCACAAACTCTATAATCCCCTGTAAATATCCCCCCTTCATTTGAGACCCTCGAGCCACCGTGGATCTAGATCCGAGCAGCTCGGCTGCTGGCACGGGGGCGGCACACAGCCGCAAACCATAACACTCCCATCACCATGCTTTACTGTAAGCATGAAACACTTGTCTTTGTACTCCTCACCCGGTTGCCGCCACACACGCTTGACACAATCTGAACCGAATGTATTTATTTTGGCCTCCTCAGACGACAGGCAATGGCTCCAGTAATCCATGTACGTAATCTGTTTGTCTTCAGCAAACTGTTTGCGGGCTTTCTTGTGCACCATCTATAGAAGAGGCTTCATTCTGGGATGACAGTCATGCATGACTCGGATATTTTGCCTGTACGTCCACCTTGGTTTTTGAATGGATGGAAGGACCTTTTTTTTCATATTCTTCCAACTGTCATGGCCTCACATGATGCAGTTTGGTAATTTTCTTGGCTGAGAGATCTCTATCGATGAGTTGGATGATGCTGTTTCTCTTTTCTTTGGAACTCTTCTTCATGGCTGCTCCTCGATTCAAACCAGTGACCTTTCACTTGGAAAGCAACCAACTAACACACTGATCTATTAGGGAACAGGTTGTAATTTGTAGTATACTAGAAGAGAAAAAGTTTTCCACCACCAGGAGCAAAACAGTAACAATGCAGTGACCTGAGAAGAATCTACATAGCTAATCATATGCTAAATAGCTGCAAGTCAAATTTATGTATGAGATAGCCAAGATGATTGTCTATAAAATGAAAGTCGTCTCACGCTCAGAGCTGTAGTGAATGGTGAAATATGGAGACTGAAAGTCAAAAGCTCAAAACATTGTTACCCTTTTTCTCATCAGTGTATATATTTAGAGAGAAAGAGAAAGATATTCAAATTCCCCTCTTTTTCCTAGACCTTACAGTCTTAAAATATAAAGCAAACATCATACTTTGTATGACTGTGCGTGTGACGGTTTAAACTAATATAATATAATATTTTAATACTTACCAAATACAGTGAACATAAAAATGGGTAAAAAAAAATTGAAAGTGCAGAATCGAGGGTTTTTATCATTTTGCCTCTAAATCGTATAGACCCTAAAATGGTATTAATAAAAACTACAGGTCGGATTGACCTTCCCCCCCTCAAAAGACGGAAATATTTTAGCTTTTGGAAGGGAAGACGAGAAAATGGGAAGTGAAGAGTTTTACTCATGAAGGTTATGCTAAATTAAGATGAATAATTTTTCTTGTTGCCAATATCCTATAACTATAGTTTGTGTGAATCGTAAACCTGGACACCATGACAAAAAGCCGAATTTCCACTTCTTTTAGCCAGAGTTTAAAGAATCTCAGAGTTGAGGCAGCACAGATTATTGGGTCAATTTACGACGTATTCGTCAGGTATGGGAAAACATGAGGTTTTGCCAGACGCTTCTTCAAACAACTGTTTGGACACATGTCTTGCTGTGGCTTGGACAAGGATTGCAGAAAACTGAAGCAGATAAGCTGGTCAGCTGCAAATCCGTATCCCCAGAGCTGGCTCTAGGCAGAAGCCATATGCAGACTTGGACGGCAGTGGTCAATGATCAGCAAAAACGAAAAATGTAACTCCCGGAACAGATAAAGAACCTCAAGTTCTACTGATTTGCTACAACTCCGCTCAGGACATTTACTGGATTAGAATTAAAGGGAACCTGTCACCAGATTTGGTGACTATAACCTGCGACCACCACCAGTGAGCCCTTATATACGGCATTCCAGAATACTGTATATATATATATATATATATAAGAGCCCAGGCCACGCTGTATAACGTAAAAATCACCTTTATTATAGTCACGTAGAGGGTGGTCCGGTCCACTGGATGTCACTGCTCTCCAGTTTGGCACCTCCTCTCCGCTGCGATCGCCATTTGCCTTCTTCTGAGGCCCATGTGCATGACATGTCCTACGTCATCCACACAGGCCGACATTGCGGTCCTGCGCAGGTATACTTTGATCTGTCCGGCTCACGGGAGATCAAAGTATTGTAGTGAGCATGAGCTTTAACCTTTCCTCGCGCCTATGCATTACAGTATTTTGATCCCCTCAGCAGGGCACCTTCGCAGAACCGCCATGCCGGCCTGTGTGGATGAGGTAGGACGCGTCATCCACACTGGGCTGGGTAGAAGTAGGATGGTGATCACCACAGTTAGAAGGCGTCGGACTGGAGACCAGCAACACCCTTCGGATCGGAGAGCCCCCTAGGTGAGTATTATAAAAGTGATTTTTACGTTCTACAGAGTAGCCTGGGGTCTTATATACAGTATTCTAGAATGCTCTATATAAGAGCCTGTGGTGGTGGCCGCAGCTTATAGTGGCCAAATCTGGTGACAGGTTCCCTTTAAAGTCAATAATTAGGGCTCATGCAGAATTCCTGTATGTGGAGATGCTTAATTAAAATGTATTCAGAATATCTCATCTCACGTGTCGGACGCATTCAGACCAATCGAAGTCTGGACGCATGACAAAAATACAAACAACAGTAAAACAGTTAGGGGAAACACCGGGGACACATGGGGACACAACAACAATTGTGGACCCTACCTCTAGTGAGTAGAATAGATGGACACCTTCTGCACTCACCTGCCACTGACCCTACGCTCCTAACTAGGCGCTAGACAATCTCCTCAACTGTCGCCGAACAGGAACCTGAGACCATAAGAAAAACCCTGTAGTGACCTGACTAGTGCGTTGGCAGGTGGCAGACGCTAGCTCCCCCGCTGCATTAATACACAGAGGGAAAGGAAAGACAACAGGGGAAAACAACAATGGATAAAGTCCAAATGCAGGAACAAGCCTTCACAGGTCCAATCACCAATGTGGCCACAGAACAAAGGGCTTTGTATCTTCAGCAGGGATTGCTGGGTAACACACCTATTTAAACCTGAAGGGCGTGACTACAAAGCTACTGCAGCTGACACTCAGATAGAGATTGCTGGGCAAGCTGCCAGCAGAAAAACGGACATTAACCATTTAGGTACTGAAGGAAACAAACCCACATTTAAATGTGGATAACCTAATAGAGATAGGAGGTTGCCACTAGTCTCCAAAAACAGGCAGCAGCTGAAAGCTGTCAGTATATAAAAAAGGTAACACCCTTCTTCAGAGGTATCTGTAGTGGGAGGGGTAAATGCTCTCAAAATAAGAAAGGTCCAGGATTTTGGGCTTTGGCTTTCCCCAGATCAAAAAAGGAAACCAGGACCAAATATTGTGTAGAGTGGTGTGTGCACACAAAACTTGGCTCTAGGTTGCCCTTAAAGTGCAACAGTTTTTTCACAAAACATTTGGTACATCATAGAAGGGTTTAACGGGTTTGTCCTGGCTCAAAAACAAAAGTCTGAGGTCTCAATTTCCCGATATTCCTTATATTGACAGGCGGACATGTGCCGACTAGACTTGTTCTGTTTTTCTCAATAGAAAACAATTGACAGAATCCAGATGAGTGTTGTTTGCATGTGACCGCACATACACTGTTGCACCTCCAGAGCTGATTTTAAATAAAAGGGCCCTTACCAGTGTGAGACAGGTAACTGATATAGAACAGGAGAAATTAAATTTGCCTTCTTGCAAACACATTTTTTGCAGCTACTAGAGCAGGGGTGGGGAACCTCCGGCCCGCGGGCTGTATGCGGCCCATGGCGACTTTTTATGCGGCCCCAGGCACATTCCCGGGGACTGCAGTGCTCTGACGGCAGCAGCGCTTTTCCCGGCTGCTGGCACTTTAAATCCCACTGCCTGATGATCTGAGGGTAGATGCTAGAATTTACGGGCTCTATCCAGATCCTGACTTCCAGGACCTGACTGCAGCCCATACATTCTAGGCTTAACCCCGGCCTGTGCTAGTGTGCTCTGGTGGGCGGGGTAAGCAGCACGCTGCGATAATGTCACAGAAGAGCTGCAGCAGATTTACCAGCCTCCCGGACCTGTGCTGTGCGTGTGACTCCTCCCCCACCCCAGTACTATGAGTGCTCAACCCATCGCTGCCTCCCCCCTCACGCTCAGTGCTGTGTACCCCCTTGTGCAGTGTGCTGTCACCCAGTGCTCTGTCCCTGCTGCTACCCAGTGTTCTGTCCGTGCTGCCACCCAGTGCTCTGCCCGTGCTGCCACCCAGTGCTCTACCCGTGCTGCCACCCAGTGCTCTGTCTGTGCTGCCACCCAGTGCTCTGCCCGTGCTGCCACCCAGTGCTCTGCCCGTGCTGCCACCCAGTGCTCTGCCCATGCTGCCACCCAGTGCTCTGCCCGTGCTGCCACCCAGTGCTCTGCCCATGCTGCCACCCAGTGCTCTGCCCGTGCTGCCATCCAGTGCTCTGCCCATGCTGCCAGCCAATGCTCTGCCCGTGCTGCCACCAGTGCTCTGCCTGTGCTGCTACCCAGTGCTCATGTCTGTGCCACCGCCATGGCTATCCATGCCCCCTAGTGATGTATATGCCCCAGCCCCTCCTGTGATGTGTACTCCCAGTGTCTCCTGTAATTTATGCGCCCCAGCGTCTCCTGTGATGTGTATGCCTGCAGCATCTCCATACCGAGACAAACCTGGAAAAGCAGCTGTGAGAACCAAGATGATCAATATCACCGAACATCACAGCCGCACCAAAGAGAAGCAGCTACTGCCACCACAGTAGGGGTGAGTTAATTAATCGTTTGACCAAATATAACAGGGTAGTTGTCAAGTTGATAATTTTGTGCGGCCTCCAAAGGTTAGTAGGAAATTCCAAAAGGCCCCCGGCAGTAAAAAGGTTCCCTACCCCTGTCCTAGAGCTCTGCTTCATTGCCACAATATTACAACACTGTCTGCCTGTGAGCTGGAGGCTGAAGCTGAGAGGAACCTGCAGAAGAGTCAGTTATAATCACACACAGATCTGCAGTGAGAGCAGAGAGCAGCAATCACACATCCCACTGGTAACACCCTTTTATTTAAAATGATCTATGGACGTGCAGTTATCTTCTAGGCAACATCCTCCCCATAGCCTGGAAGACCTCATTTACATAAAGTGATAAAAGATGATATTTCAACAACAAGGCATCTGATACAAGACATAAAGGTATGGATTTTTTCAGCATTCTATAATCTGTGTGCCCATATTAACAGTTTCAAAAGGTCAAAGTGGTGACAGATTCCCTTTAAGGCCCCCTTCACACGCACGTGCCTCCGGTACGTGCTAGATCCGTTCCCGTTCCGTTACCGGAGACACGGGCACATGTAAACCCATTAAAATCAATGGCTTTATGTGCACGCACGTACGTGTTCAGCCATTGGCCCGTGCCTCCGTGTGGAGCAGACGTGAACCCATGTGCTCCATACGGAGGCATGTCAGTTTTTCTCCAGCAGCACGGGTGTCACGTGGCCCGCACCCGTACCACACGGATGTAGTGTGGATGCAGGCCCACGTGACACGCGCCGGAGAAACACACGTGTCATTGTAAAAATAAAAAAAACACATACTCACCTCCACCGGCCGCGGCTGTCACCTGCATCCAACCCCCAGTGAATTTGAACAACGCATCTTCTTCACTGGGGGCCGGAAGCAGCATCAGCGGGGCGTGGCCTGTGCCGGACGCTGTCATTCAGCACCACAGACAGCTCCGGAAGAATCAGGTAAGGCGGGGCTTTCCATTCTCCGTATATTATTACGTATAACACACGGAGAACACGCATGTGCCTCAAACACGGCACACGGGGAGCAAACCACCCCTTTAATACGTCCGTGAAAAAACGGTACTTTTTTTTCACGTGCGTGTGAAGGCGGCCTAAGACAAATAGTGACTTCTCTTAGAGCTCTCATGAAAGAAGGCACCAAGAATTCAATGACAGTGAAGTAGTTATAGATTTACAAAGGGAGACTGTGTATATAAAAAAATGTATAGCGCCCCTAGTGGCAGCGGTAGGCATCCACAATTTTATTATTTCGAGTTTTTTTCTGAGTTATATATTTGTGTATTATCATGTTGTTTGACGTCAGAAAACCATTTAAACTCAATGGTTGGTAATTGCATCAAAGTGCGTTGTAATTTCATTGCACATTATTAATGGCGCTCTATGTTCTCATTCAAACATTGATTTTGTAATTGAGCAAAGAAAAAAAAAATCTAATTTTCGAAGAAATACTTTTAGGGTAAATATTCAACTCCCTCGTAGAGTTGTGACAAAAGTTTGCCGGTACCGGTAATTATCAATGCTGAGGGCTCATGAAATTTCATGAGATGACTCATTGAGGTTACACAAAGATCCGAACTAATTCTCCGAGTTTCAAGCTTAACTCTGCCTGACTGTCAGCAGATCCGAAGCTTTATGACATCTTTCTGTAAACTTACCAGCGTGCGTTATTTCACTATTTTTAGACAATTTTATATGGACAGGGATCTGCCAGAAAAATGTAGCTGAAGCACAATAGTTCCTTCCAAATCAAGTGTAGACCTTCCCACGTGACGATATGACGTAGTAGGGTTCAGACTACTCTGATCTCGCTCCCCATGAGATTGTTCACGGTATTCTAGAAAGCAAGAGCTTCAATCTGAGGCAGAAGGAGGCAAATAGCATTTATGATGGCTACACATTAGAAATGTATAGTCATTTTTTTAGTCCCGGCGTAGAGAGTCCCTTTAACTCATGTTGCATCTGAATTGTAGCTGCTGACCGGTGAAGCGGGCTAAAGGAAAATAAAACTAGTCAGGGTCAAAACTAGAAAATCAATAACCGGACCAGTGTCTGTATTTTTGGAGACTAGTGACGGATTAAGGATTGGAATTCCTCATTTCCATATGGGACTCTACTTCTTTCAGTGTCTAAAGAGTTAATGTCAGTTTTGTTGCCCAGCAGTTCCTAGCTAAGTGTTACAACTGTAGCTGCTTTGTAGCCACGCATCTTCAGGTTTAAATGGAAGTGTTTCCCAGCAATCCTTGCTGTAGATACAAACTCATTGTTCTCTCGCCGCCTTGGTGAAAGATCCTGCTGAGGAGTTGTCCTGATCTTGGGCTTTATTCTTTTTTCATTGCTTTTTCCTCGGTTTTCTTTGCTTCCTTTGTGTAATATGAGTGGGTCTAGTGAACCTCACTTGCCTCTCACAAGCCATGACATCTATAGAGCTTCTCAGGTTCCTGCTCAGCGACAGTTGCAGAGACTGTATAGTGACTGGCAAGTAGAGTAGGGACAGCTGGAGGTGAGGATAAGAAGTGTCCCATCTAAATCTTTCACTAGCTCCTGGGTCCCCAGTTGTTATTGTGTCCCTGTTGCCCCGTTTGTTTGTTGTGTTTCTTGTTGTGCCACCCGCTTGTGTCACCTGGCAAGCGTGACAACCAGGGTAGTTTGAATATTTTTGCTCATTTCTAATGCAAACCCTTTAATTTATGTTAACGATGAAGATGACAGGTCTCAAGACTTGTTCCAAGTGACTTTTATGTGTGAACTGTGTCAAGTAAAAATACCTGGCCAAGCTGGGCATGCTGTATCTTGTGCACCTCTCTCACTTACCTAAATCCCCCTATTGGTAGATCAAAGGGTCATACAACAGATCAATTGTACCTACCAAAAACATAAGGCTCTTTTTTGGGCCTACTTTAAAAGCCATGTCTTGAGTAGAGATGAGCGAACCGGTCGTGGTTCGGCTCGAGTTCGGTTCGTCGAACGGAGGTCTCGTTCGAGTTCGGTTCGTCGAACGTTCGACGAACCAAGCTCGAACCACATAGGAAACAATAGCAGGCATTCACAAACACATAAAAACACCTAGAAAACACCCTCAAAGGTGTCCAAAAGGTGACAAACAACTCACAACACAACACAAACACATGGGAAAGTGACAAGGACATATACTCATGCGAAAACAAAAGAGCTGGACAAGGAAAAAGAGGAGGAGACACAGATATAGGCATAGTTACATAGTTACATAGTTACTTAGGTTGAAAAAAGACCTAGGTCCATCTAGTTCAACCTTCCTCCACCAGTTCTACATTTAGTCACTAAGTCATTTATAACCAACAATGTTTTGTGTACTGAGGAAATCATCCAGCCCTTTTTTAAAAGCTGTTATAGTATCTGCCATTACTACCTCTTGTGGTAGTGTATTCCACAGTCTGACCGCTCTAACTGTAAAGAACCCTTTCCTATTTAGCTGTTGGAATCGCTTTTCTTCCACTCGCAGTGAGTGCCCCCCTGGTCCTTAGTACTGTCTTTGGAAGAAATAAGTCATGTGCCAGTCCTTTATATTGACCACACATGTATTTATACATATAAATGAGATCTCCTCTGAGACGTCTTTTTTCTAAGCTAAACATATCTAACTTTTTCAACCTGTCATCATATGTGAGGCCTTCCATTCCTTGTAATAGTCTAGTTGCCGCCTTTGAACTGACTCTAACTTCTGAATGTCCTTTTTAAAATGTGGAGCCCAAAACTGTATCCCGTATTCCAGATGTGGCCTTACAAGTGATTTATAGAGAGGTAACAATACGTTGGGATCACGGGATCTAATCTCTCTTTTTATACACCCTAAAATCTTGTTTGCTTTAGCAGCTGCTGCTTGACATTGAGTGCTGCTGCTCAGCTTATTTGTAATGAGAATACCCAAGTCCTTCTCCTGTTCTGTAGTCCCGAGTTTACTTCCATTTAATGTATACGCAGCTATAGGATTACTCCGTCCTAGGTGCATTACTTTACATTTATCAATATTAAATCTCATTTGCCAAGTATCTGCCCATTCTGACATCTTATCCAGATCTTTTTATAATATTGTACTATCCAGGTCAGTTTTTAATATCCTACATAGTTTGGTGTCATCGGCAAAGACTGACACTGTACTATCAATCCCATCCACAAGGTCATTAATAAAGAGAGTAAAAAGAATCGGTCCTAGCACAGATCCCTGCGGCACCCCACTGCTGACTATAGCCCATTTAGAGAATGTACCATTTATGACTACTCTTTGTTTCCTATCTTTTAGCCAATTCCTTACCCAGTTGCATATTGTGTCCCCTAGTCCTTGCTTCTGGAGCTTTAGTATAAGGCTATTATGTGGTACAGTATCAAATGCCTTTGCAAAGTCCAAATAAATCACATCAGCTGCATTACCAATATCCAGGTTTGAACTTACCCCCTCATAGAACCCCAACAGGTTGGTTAGACACGACTTATCTTTCATGAATCCATGCTGTTTGTCAGTTATCATATTATTTTCTGCAATATATTTTTGCATGTCATCCCTTAAAATGCCCTCAAAAACTTTGCATACTACTGATGTCAGGCTTACTGGACGGTAGTTGCCTGGATCTACCCTCTTACCTTTCTTAAATATCGGTACCACATCAGCAATCCTCCAATCCTGAGGCACCAACCCTGTTACAAGTGAGTCTAAAAAGATGAGATACAGCGGTCTGTCGATTACGGAGCTCAATTCCCTCAATATTCGTGGATGAATGCCATCTGGCCCTGGGGATTTGTCAATGTTTAATTTACTCAGACGTAGGCGTACTTCATCTTGTGTTAAATTAATTATATCGGGTGGTGGACTTTGATTTTTCACTTGTTGAATGATCCCTGGTACAGTCAGTTCCTTGGTGAATACAGATGAGAAATGCCTATTTAATATCTCAGTCTTTTGTTTGTCCTCTATAACTAACTTGTTATTATATTTTAAGGGGCCGATACTATCCTTTGTTTTCCTTTTGGCATTAATGTATTTATAAAAGATTTTGGGATTTATTTTAATGTCATTGGCGATTTTTGTTTCAGTAGCTAATTTTGCTTGTTTGATTTCTTTTTTACATTTCCTATTGATATCTTTATACTCCTGCAATGCTATTTCTGTATTCTCAGCCTTTAAGATTTTAAATGCCCTTTGTTTTTGTTTTATTTTACTTTGTACAGTCTTATTTATCCATAGTGGTTTCTTTTTATTCCTGGACATTTTATTACCAGAGGGTATACGTTTTTTACAGGACTCTAGTAGTATATCCTTAAACTTACCCCATTTATGTTCGGTATCCCCAGTTACCATGACTTTGTCCCAATCTACACATTTAAGCTCTTCCCTTAATTTGTTGAAATCAGCTTTCCTAAAATTCCAGGTTTTAGCATTCCCCCTTTGAAATGTTCTATTGAATATTATGTTAAAGCTTACCATATTATGATCGCTGGTGCCCAAGTGCTCCCGGATCTGTAGATCTGAAATTGTATCCGGTCTATTTGACAGGACCAGATCTAGCAAATTATCTCCCCTGGTCGGTTCACCTACCATCTGAGAGAGGAAATGGTCTTGAATGGTAGATAAGAACTTACAGCTTTTAGCAGAACCAGAAGATTCCATGTCCCACTGTATGTCTGGATAGTTGAAATCCCCCATAATAAGAACCCGATTATTATTATTAGCTGCCTTTTCAATTTGTTCCAGCATTTCACCCTCTATTTGTTCAGGTATGTTAGGAGGCTTATAGCAAACTCCAATTAGCATTTTTCCATTATTCCCCTCCCCATGTACATTTACCCATACTGACTCTACATTGTTGCTGTTCCCCTCAATGTCATCATACAACACAGGTTTTAGGTTAGATTTAATAAATACACACACCCCACCACCTTTTTGGCCTTTCCTGTCCTTCCTAAATGTACTATAACCCTGTATGTTTGTCACCCAGTCATGGCTTTCATCCAGCCAGGTTTCCGTAATGCCCACCACATCATAATCCATGGTTAACATAAGAGTCTCCAATTCATTCATTTTGTTTGCAAGACTTCTTGCATTTGCCAGTAGACATTTAATCCTATTAACACCTTTATTACTCCTAGCCTCCCTAAGTTCCTTGTATGTCCCATCCCCCCCTAATCCTTCATTGACCCCTACTGTCTCCCTGTCTCTATCTGCTCTATCTATCCCCTTATTTGCTCCACTACCCTCCCTCCCCCCTATCCTAGTTTAAAAGCTCCTCCATCCGTCTGACCATTTTCTCCCCCACGCCCTTCTAAAATCATGTAAAACACCACAAGGTGACTCCAAGCGGAGTTCTCCCTTTTTTCCAAAAATTGGGCCCCACACACACCCACCCCTTCAGTGGCAGCAGTTGTGCCCCAGTTCTACACTTCACAGCTAGATTTGCATCAAGCACATTCAAAAATACGCCATTCTTAACCGTCCCCAGGATGACACCGGGGTAGGTAGATAAAGTCTTTGCTGAACCATGACTTGTTCATCTTGGATCATTTTTAAAAACAATGTAAGCAAGGGTTACTCCAAGCGGAGTCTCCCTTTTTTCCAAAAATTGGGCCACACAGACACCCCATCAGTGGCAGCACTTGTGCCCTAGTTGCAAACAGGATGTTTTGATTTGCATCAAGCACATTCCAAATCCACAAGAATTTACTCTCCCCAGGATGACACAGGGGTAGTAAATTCCTTGTGGATCCATGACTTGTTCATTTTGATGAACGTTAGTCTGTCCACATTGTCACTGGACAGACGCGTGCGCTTATCTGTCAGCACATGTGGCGCCCCAGGACCTGGTCGCCACAACAGCATTGCCCCTCCAAAGGGTTAATGCTGAGCCTGGAGGTAATTGGGGGAATCATTGGCCAGTAAGTTTAACATCCAACGTAGTTTCTCCCTCAGGCCAGCAGGGGGAGCTCTGAACCTGGATTTCCAGGGAGCATTCCTTAAATCTGACCTGAGGGAGGAGTTAGAGTCAGTCTGTAGAGAGGAAGCAAAGAAAGCAGACGCAGAGTGTGCTGTCGCGTGGAACTGGGGCCTGGAGCTGGAGTAGCTTGGCCCAGTGAAGCAAGAATTGCAGAGAGGCATAGAAGAGACTCAGACATCGGAGTCTGTGGTTGCCAGGGTATAAAATCCTTCCCTGGTGGCCGAATCCGGAGGGCAGGAGAGCTGCAAGCCCCCTGGCCCAGAAGCAATCTGAAGGTACAGCTGCATCCCAAGGGCCCGGTGTGGACTCCTGCAGAGAAGCACCAGAGAGGGCCTGCGCAGCCTACCACACAAAAAAAGGGACGAACCACCGGTCCCAGCAGCAAGAGGGCCATTGCTAAATTCAGAGTGCAGGGTCCTATAGAAGAAAAAAAAGATCAGGGAGTAGGCCTCATACTCAACTGGCCAAAGAGATCACCCCCAGGCATTTCCAGGCTGGCCGGATCATCTTTTCCACCTGTGACGGTCTCCCTGGACTAAACTGTTGCCAAGTAAAAGAGGAGAAGGTAAAGAGACTGTTGTTTGTGCCTATTTCTTTCATGCCTGTCAGCCCTGCACCGTGTTTTCCACACAACACCATAGACTCTCACGAGCACCAACAGTGTCCCCGGGGCTCCGCTCCACCTGTGGGGAGCAGTACCACCATTGCTGCCATATCATCACCCCGGAGGCCTCACACAGCAGCGGCGGCTTAATAGCCGCATACCACAGGTGGCGTCACGAACACAAACCCCAAGTCACCAGCCATATTTAACTGACACCCACCAGGGCCACGGAGCCGGGCCCCTCCACCACTGACGACCCCCAGACTAGTCCGGCCCGGCACCGGGTGTCCCATAGCCCTGAGGTGGGCGGGTGGGTGGTCACACACACCCAGCAACACTGAAGACACGTTCAGAGACAACGCTGGCAGCTGGACACGACAAAATCTCCAAGGCATAAGTTGAGAGCTCTGGCCATTTTTCAAGATTTGAAGCCCAAAATGAGCAAGGCTCCATTTGCAAAGTCATGGCATCAATGTTCATTTGGAGATACTCCTGTATCATCCTCTCCAGCCGTTGACTATGTGTCAGACTTGTTGTCTCTGGTGGCCTTGCAAAGGACGGTCTAAAAAAATTATGAAAAGATTCCATAAAATTGCTGTTACCAGCACCAGATACGGTGCTACTGGTACGGGTAGACTGTTGAAGATGACGAGACCGTCCCATGTTTGTCAAGTTACAACTGGGAGATTCACTCCCTGCACCTGCACGGTTGTTTGGTGGAAAAGCCGAGCTAAGATCGAGTAACAGCTTCTGCTGATACTCCTGCATACGTGTGTCCCTTTCTATGGCTGGAATTATGTCACAAAATTTGGACTTGTACCAGGGATCTAATAGTGTGGCAAGCCAGTAGTCATCATCACTTCTAATTTTGACAGTACGAGGGTCATGTTGGAGGTAGTGCAGCAAGAAGGCGCTCATGTGTCTTGCGCAGCCATGCGGACCAAGTCCACGCTGTGTTTGTGGCATAGAGGTGCTAACCGTTCTTTCTTCCTCTGACATCTCCCCCCAACCTCTTTCAACTGAAATTTGACCAAGGTCTCCCTCATCCGCTGAGTCTTCCATGTCCATGGACAGTTCGTCATCCATTTCTTCATGTTCTCCTGCACCTTCCTCAACATTTCGCCTGCTACCATGCGCCCTTGTTGATCCCTGTCCCCCATGGTCCCATGCCTGCCGCGTTGGTGATGATGAACGTCTGGACCTTGGTGATGTTGTTGTCCCTTGCGCATATGAATCCTCCTGTAGTTCCTCCCCTTCCTGTTGTCCCACCCCCTGACTCCGAATAGTGTTTAGCGTGTGCTCCAGCATGTAAATGACTGGAATTGTCATGCTGATAATGGCATTGTCAGCGCTAAACATATTCGTCGCCATGTCGAAACTGTGCAGAAGGGTGCATAGGTCCTTGATCTGAGACCACTCCATCAGGGTGATCTGCCCCACCTCTGCATCTCGTTGGCCCAGGCTATACGTCATGACGTATTGCACCAGGGCTCGGCGGTGCTGCCACAGTCGCTGTAACATGTGGAGAGTCGAATTCCAGCGTGTCGCCACATCGCATTTCAGGCCGAAAGACTTCTGGAGCGATGCAAGTCGCTCAGCTGCGGCGGTTGAACAGCGGAAGTGAGCAGACAGTTTTCGTGCCCTGGTCAGAAGGCCATCTAGGCCGGGATAGTGTGTTAAAAATTGCTGGACAACAAGGTTCAACACGTGAGCCATACAAGGCACGTGTGTCACCTTGCCCAGGCGAAGGACCGCACCCAGGTTTGCAGCATTGTCGCACACGGCCTTACCAGGCTGCAGGTTGAGTGGAGACAACCATTTATTAAACTCGGACCGCAGAGCTGACCACAACTCCTCAGCTGTGTGACTCTTATTCCCAAGACATGTCAAGCTAAAGACCGCCTGATGCCGTTGCGCTCTGCTGCCAGCATAGTAATGAAGGGTACGTGATTCCTTCTGCGCAGTGAGAACGCTGGTGGCCTGACCAGGCAGGCTTGGGGCGGAGGTGGAGGACCCAGATGAGGTGGAGGAGGCAGAAGCAGTGGCGGAACTTGGACAGACAGAGGATTGACACACAAGTCGTGGGGACGGCAAGACTTGTGCAGCAGACCCTTCACCATCTATCACCATAGTTACCCAGTGCCCAGTCAGCGACATGTAACGTCCCTGTCCATGCTTACTGGTCCAAGTATCGGTGGTGAAATGCACCCGTTGACACACAGAGTTTCTCAAGGAAGCGGTGATGTTGTGTGCGACATGCTGGTGTAGCACGGGCACACCTTTCTTAGAGAAGTAGTGGCGACTGGGCATCTGGTACTGGGGCACAGTGACAGACATAAGGTCTCTAAATTTCTGTGTGTCCACCAGGCGGAAAGGCAGCATTTCGGTAGCCAAGAGCTTACAGAGGGATAAAGTCAACCTCTTAGCTTTGTCATGGGTCGCAGGAAATGGCCTTTAATTTGTCCACATCTGAGGGACAGAGATCTGGCTGTTGTGTGTAGACGGTGTTGAGTAGGGTGTCCCTGGAAAAATGCAGCTTTGTGAGGAAAGTGCAGGCGTAGACATGATGTCGCCTTCATCCAACGTTGGTGCTATCGATGTCTGAGAGAGCTGTACACACGCACTTGTTTCCCCTTCCAAACCAACTGACGACCTGCCAAGCAAACTGCCTGTTGCGGTTACAGTGGTGGAAGTTGTTCGTGGAAAACCAGGTGTGACAGCTGTCCCCACAGTCCTAGAAGATGAAGAGCGCGCGGATGCACTAGAAGGGGCAGGCGGTGGATGGTTCGCTCCGCTAGGCCGCATTGCAGCACGGTGAGCTTCCCACCGGGACATATGATATTTATTCATGTGACGATTCATGGAAGAAGTTGTCAAACTGCTGAGGTTTTGACCTCTACTAACAGAATCATGACAAATTTTACAGATCACATAATTTGGGCGATCTTTTGCTATGTCAAAAAAGGACCAGGCTAGGCAAGGCTTAGAGGGCATGCGACCTGCTAATCCACCCTGACTAGTGCTCAGAGGCAGAGTGGTGGCTGAGGATGCAGTTGTAGACGTGCTACCAGTACTCCGACTCTGTCCAGGAAGGCGCAAGGTAACTTCGTCATCAGTTGCATCCTCCTCCACCACCTCTGTTGACCTCCTCGAGTGCCTGACTGTGGGTTAACAGTAGGTGGGATCTAGAACTTCCTCATCAATTGTTGTGTTTGCACTCCCCTCACCCTCAGACCGAGCCTCTTCTTGCCCTGACCGAATATTTAAGTTGTCATCCCAATCTGGTATCTGCATCTCATCATCATCAGTATGTTCCTCATTGTCTATAACAACAGGTGTTACAGTTGGTGAAAAAGGGTCAACATTATGCTCAGAAACTTGGTCCTCACGGCCTGAATCAGAGTCACAAAGGTTCTGGGCATCACTGCAGACCATTTCCTGGTCTGTACTCACTGTAGCTTGGGAGCAGACCTTTGATTCCCAAGCTATAGTGTGACTGAACAGCTCTGCAGACTCAGCCATCTCAGTTCCACCATACTGTGCAGGGCGGATGGAGACTTCAGAGCTGGGAGAAAGCAAGTTTGATTGGGATGACAACTCAGAGGACTGGTGTTTTTTGGATGCGGTAGTTGAGGTGGCGGAGAGGGCACTTGTTGGACCACTTGAGATCCATTCAAGCATTTTCCTTTTTTGGCCATCATCTACCTTTGTTCCAGTTGTCCATGTCCGTACAAAAGGGAGCACATCGGATTGTCCACGGTAAGTAGTAGACATCTTACTTTTGCTGGAAGATGGTCTATCTTCAGCAGATGTTAATGGAGTTTTGCCACCTTCCCCACGGACAAACCCTTTTTTTCCTTTTCCAACACGCCTCTTCCCCTTTCCACCAGCATCTGTCATTTTGCCACTCATTTTGATTGCGACAAGATTGTGCACTTAAAATGTGGTAGTAAAAATTGAGAGGTGGTGTAGATTGCAGCGGTGGTCTAGCTTTATTAACAGCAGAATAAACAACAATAACTATCCCTGACAATGCAACTACGGCCCTTAAACTGGCAGCATAAATTGCTAGTATAATGGCTTAGTTATAATGAGTTTGAGTGTGCAATGCAGGCAGCCGTGCTGTAAATATCTTTGCACTTGTGGGACAATACAGAAGTCCAACAGCCACGTTTAGGATGCCACTAAGTTCACTCAGTGTTTGCTCGTATAATGGCTTAGTAACAATGAGTTTGAGTGTGCAATGCAGGCAGACGTGCTGCAAATATCTTTGCACTTGTGGGACAATACAGAAGTCCAACAGCCACGTTTAGGATGCCACTAAGTTCACTCAGTGCGATCGCCATTATCCATACAGCAGTGATCTGAATGCGCTGTTCCCGCACACTATACACTGAAATTTCATAATAGTGTGAGTCACAGAGTGACTTACACTATTACAGCGGAAAGCCAGCTAGGAATTAGCTGGTCTTTTTGCTGCTAGAACCGTTCTCGAACGTATCTAGAACTATCGAGCTTTAGCAAAAAGCTCGAGTTCTAGTTCTATCTAGAACAGCCCCCAATATCACTCGAGACGCGAACTGGAGAACCTCGAACCGCGAACCGTGCTCAACTCTAGTCCTGAGTCTATGGTAGAGGTTCATTGGGCCCAAAGTTAAATGAGAAGGGGTTGTCCAAGTAGTGGACAACCCCTTCTCATCCCCCTTGTTTGCCCCAGAAAAATGAACAAGCCTATACTCACCTCCAGTGCAGCCGCAGTTCCAGCGATGTCTGAAGCCGCATTCCCGTGGACCACGTGACATTGTTATACAGGCAGGCCCTGTGACCAATCAGTGCTGGCTTCCTTCACCCCACCTTCAGAGATTTGAGCAGGAAGTCAGCCCAGCACTTATATCCTGCTCTAATGTCCGAAGGTGGGGAGACAAATGCTGGGACCCGCATGTCATAACAATATCACGTGGGCCCTGGGAACGCAAATTCAGACATAACTGGACCCGCGGCTGCACCAGAGTTGAGTATCAGCTTATTTATTTTTACGAGGGTGAACGAGAGGAATGAGTAGTGGACATGCCCTTTCAGCGAAGTTAGGCCAACAGAGTAGTTCATGAGACCCTTCATCTTGGGACTTAAAATTGACTAATATTTCACATGTATAGTCATCCTACCTATTGGCCCCTACCACATCCCTTGCTTAGATGGGCATTAAACTCCTCTTGCTTTCAAAATGGCCACTACAGTGTCAAAGTAAGTGTAGTGGAGAGACCAAACCATGCCTTCCCTGCCTGAGCTGTGGCACGGGAAAGGCAGGGTAGGCATGGTTTATACCTACTTCTACACTCCCCATGGCACTACAGAAGTATTCTTGAAAACAGGAGGAGTGAAACTTTGATCTGAGCAGAAGAGGCAAATAGAGGTCACTGGGTACGATGGCTATGTATTAAATATGTTAAGTCATTTTTCAGTCCCGAGGTAGAGGGTCATGTTAACTCTTATCGCATCTGCAGAATAGCTGCTGACCGGTGAAGCGGTCCAAGGAGAAATAAACAAGTCAGGGCCAAAACTAGAAAATCAATCACATTTTTATGGTCATTATCAGGGGGGCGTGGTTCAAGGTTTATTTGGGGAGGTGTCTTTGGGCTGTTCTGCATAATTACTCTGTGAGCCACACCCCTTTGGAAAGACCATAAAAAGTAGCAGTAAATAAAAAGGCCCATATCTCTGCAACAAGATAACGGATTTATAAAAAAATCTAAACCAGAATACAAAGGGGAGTAGTGGCAATAACTTAAGAACAAAAACTGGCCATTTTTGACCTTGCTACAAGGGTTAAAACACAGAATTCAGGGACGCCTGTCTTGTCACAGTCCGATCTGTTGTTTATTTGCTGTTTGTTTGAGCAGCAGACTTATTGCTCGGACTACAAAGTCATGCACAGGGCAGTCCGACACGCCCCCTCCTCTGATTGAAACCTCAATCTCTATAGAGAGCCTGGTGTGGGCGGGGCCAGCTCTCTCAGCTCTGCTGCATGGCTAAATCTACAACTTCTGATTGTGTCAGAATGGTGGCAGCCAGTAATCTAAGTAATACATCATTGGATTCAGAATCTCTTTGCCTACATCATGCTGCTCTCAGGTGAGAGCAAAAACCTGCTGACAGATTCTCTTTAAGGAATTTACTTTCATTGTGCATCTACTTGTATTCAGAGCTGGGGTACATTTCTATATGGGTTTTTTTCCATTTACTATAGAAGTCATCTTTTTATTTAATCTTCAGAGGTGAAATCTGACTTGTTTCGCCCCCTCAGGCAGGTTTTTTTTCTTCGGTGTTTCTCAGCCATGATTCTCTTCAATCCCAGCGACAAACAGGCAGTTCTTTGCATGCAAGCTATTCTGAATGTCTAAAATTCCCATACATTATTAAAGCATGATCCATCCCCGGCTGTGCCGTTCCATGCTGTAATATGATTTTACATGCAAGTCAGACAGATAATATGTATAATTACACGCAATCTGCGTCTTTTTATCTTGCAGATGGAGAGATGGAAATTTCAGCATTGAAAATAAATAATATGCAAAATAGAATCAGTTTTAAGAAATGAAAATCGAGGATGTAATTGTGATAACCTTTCCAATAGCTGGAAATAGCGAATCATCCGCCACGCTAATATACAATATAGACCCAATCATATACCACAGTACCGTTTATTCTGATGGTTGGAATAACCATGACTCCAGAGCGGCCACCAACAACCTTTGTATATAATGCATCATATATTCCGCTCATCTCTGTATACAGCGTTACTGATAAGCAAGCGATCAAAGAAGTGGAATTTAATTATTTATTTGATCATTATATGAAGCTGATTTGGAGTCGACGGAGCTCCCAGAAATGATCATATTCATTTTCCATCTTCCAGAATGCCCAGCAACTAATTAAGGCTCTCAAGAATGATGTCAGCTGTCAATATGGAGATGGCCGCTTATGACATTATTAGCACTAATGAGCGTAGCTGATACAGTGGTCATGGGAGCCACAGTGGCATTGTTCTCTTCACCTATGCTATGCCTGGAAGCAGTGGGGAAGATCTCAATGTCAGGTACCATTGCACACAGCACTTCCTGACTCAGACCAGAAGGGGGAGCTCAAGTCCTGGTTGGGATGAGCCTCCCCTGTGCATTCTGGGATGGGAAGGGGTTAGTCAGAGGAACAGAAAGTGAAACCTCAGAACCTTGGAGGAGAGGAAGGAGACCGGTCGCTGTAAGTGAGCTGTCTACAAGCTTTCCAGGACCGAGCGCATTACACAGAACACGAAGTCCTAGATTACTGGGAACTAAAGTAGTAAAACCCGGAGGGCAGGAGGTTCCATGTTTCCTGCCCCACCAACAAAACCCTAAGGCGAAGTAGCAAAATAGAGCCCGGGGCCGCGGAGGAACACGCGGGCCCCATAGCCTGCTTGTGTGCCGCCCCCGTGCCAGCAGCCGGCGCTGCTCGGATCCGGACCTGCTGGGGTAGTGGCTCGAGGGTCTCCGGACCCGGGGGTCTCGCGGACACGCCGAATAAAAAATGGGGGGACGTAGATGTACGGGCTAGGCCGTATTAAGTTCGTGACGCCACCCACGGTGTGTGGTGAGTTGGTACATCACCGCTGCTGTTATGGGACACCCAGGGGAGATGTAGTGAAAGCTGGATGTTAACCCCTCCATGCGTAGGGATGGTTGCCCCGGGACCCAGTGTCTGGTGCAGGGTGTAGCGACGGTAAGGGAGATACTTGATTACTCACAGTCAATAAATCACACAAGTGTCTGGTAAACCAAGGTGCTGGTGGCCGGTGCTGCAGACGGTTGCATTCGGGTCCCCCACCCGGGCTGGTGGTCTCTATTCTTTTCCTCTGCACTGACTTTGTGTAAGGTGGACTTCCTAGTCTGGAACTCAGGAGTCACTCCCGGCTGGATGTGGCCTAAGGAGCCGTGCCCACAGACGCTGGCCCATGGGATCTATGGGCCCTGGTGGTGACTTCTTATCCCTATCGGTGGGCTGTGGTCTTCTATGAGGGATTTTGGGTGGGACAGAACCTCTAGTCCTGGCCTCAATCGGTTAATTAACCAGGCCGCTTGTTTCCGGTCCTGGCTTCAGGGTCCGAGTACCCCCCCTTTGTGCTCCGGATTCCGGGTCGGTTCCCCGTGTTGATACCGGCGGGCTACAACCCTGTCCCGGTCCACCTCGGTTCTGCTGAGCTGTCTTCCCTTCTCCTGCTGACAGAGACCACCGTCTGCCTCCTAGCCAAGGTACCAGGACTCCTACTCTGGCACCATTCAACTTGAACTTTTCCTGCTGGAGCTACACTTAGCTCCAGCCCACACTCCTCTCCAAACTGAACTCCAAACTTGTTAGACTAGACTCCTGTTTTTCCCGCCCTGGGCTGTCTAGACCCCTGGGTGGGTGTGTCCAACCGCCTGGTCACGCCCACTGGTGTGTCTATCTTTCCCTAAGAGGGGGTGACTAGGGTTTTAGGTTGGCTGTGTGTTTCCTAAGTGGGGGATGGTGTTATGTAGGGGCCTAACTGTGACTACCTGGTTTTGCCAGGGCGTCACACTTTCTCTGCCTGTCAAAGAGGGACATAGCACTAAGCAACCAAGAACCGGGGTCCCCAAGCAGCTTTAAGCCACGGTGATCCGACATCCAAAGCGCATAAAGGAAGGCTTCCAACGTACCTAGCATAGAGACATTCCTCCCTGCTACCAGGCTGACCGGACCACAGTAACCTCAGGACTACAACCTGTTACCAGTAAAGGTAAAAGGAAACTACCAATCTGTGTCATCTGGTAACTGTCAGCAACCTCAGTCCTGCACCCCAACACACCAATACTACCTCCATTATCTCCCTTTGGACCTGCTCCACCTGTGGGGAGCGAAACCCTCTCTGCTGCTATCACCATCTGCCCCAGAGGACAGCGGCAGCAGCGGCAGCTAATCCCTGGCCATGTACCGCAGGTGACGTCACGACAATCATTCCCAACCTCCACCTCCTAGTCCCCTTCTATTGGTGTACAAAACCGGGGCACAAAACAGGGCAGGCCACTGCGACATCTCAGACCTCCGCACCGGCCTGGTGACGAGTAAACAAGTACGAGACCCGACCTGGACCCCCTGCCCCCTGGGTGCTACATCCTCAGCTCTGATCCAAATCTGTCAGACATTTCTGGTTTCTCCTGTGGACATGCAATACATGTCTAAGATGAGAAACTCTTTAGCAAGCCTGGGGCATCTGGGCTTCAGCAATGGCAGCCTAAAAGGCTGACAGCCAGCGCATGCACATAACCAGGGTGACAAGGATGAAGATGTCAGAGCCCTAGAGAATTGAGATTATGGATTGTGGTCTTTGGGTCTCTGCAGACAGCAGGGCCTAGATGCAGATGCAACTGTTTCATCTGCAACTATAACCCAGAAAAACAGAATACTGTCATGTAAACCAGTACTTAGCCATAGGGAAAGTATTGAGAGTTTGCAAATGTATTCTTTCTCACTAGTGATGAGCGGGCACTACCATGCTCAAGTGCTCGGTACTCTTAACTAGTGATGAGCGGGCACTACCATACTCGGGTGCTCAGTACTCATAACACGCAGCTGGATGGTCGGATGAGTGCGACACAAGTACCCAAGTATAATGGAAGTCAATAGGGAAATCTTCCGTAAAAATTCTTGAGTTCTCCGTTGACTTCTTATATACTCGGGTTCTCGAGCTGCACCCATCCGAACATCCAGCTGTTTGTTACAAGTACAAAGCACCCAAGCATGGTAGTACGCGCTCATCAATAGATACGAGCACCCGAGCATGGTAGTGCCCGCTCATCACTACTTATGAGTACCGAGCACTCAATCATGGTAGTGCCCGCTCATCACTAGTTAAGAGTACCAAGCACCCAAGCATAGTAGTGCTCGCACATCACTATCAGTACAGAGCACCCGAGCATGGTAGTGCTCGTTCATCACTAGTTACGAGTACCAAGCACCCGAGCATGGTAGTGATCACTCATCACTAGTTACGAGTACCAAGCACCCGAGCATAGTAGGGCTCGCTCATCACTAGTTATGAGTACTGAGCACATGAGCATGGTAGTGCACACTTTTCACTAGTTACCAATACCAAGCACCCGAGCATAGTAGTGCTCACTGATCACTAGTTATGAGTACCAAGCACACGAGCATGGTAGTGCCCGCTTTTCACTAGTTACCAATACCAAGCACCCGAGCATGGTAATGTTCACTCATCACTAGTTACGACTACCTGAACATGGTAGTGCTCGCTCACCACTGGTTACGAGTAACGAGCACCCGCGCATGGTAGTGCTCGCTCAAGCTCATCACTAGTTATGAGTACCGAGCATTCGAGCATGGTAGTGCCCTCTCATCACTAGTTACGAGTACCGAAAACCCGAGCATGGTAGTGCCCTCTCATCACTAGTTACGAGTACTGAGCACCTGAGCATGGCAGTACTCGCTTATCACTATCTGCCACTATAGGGCTTGTGCACACGACCAATTTTTTCGTCCAAGTGATATACATGGTTTTGACGGATAGCACTTGATCCCATGTTGTTTTATTGGGTTGATGATCAAAACCGGCAGTGCAAGTCTATGGGTCCATGGAACAACATCGGACCACACTCGGATGACATCCGAGTGCAGTCTGATTTTTGTGGACTGACATAACGCAGGAGATCGAGAAACTTTTTTTTTTCTCTCCAAATCCAATAAAAAATTGATCCCACTGTGATCAAACTCTGATCAGAGTCTAATCATCATAATTCGAGCATTTTTCTCGGATGGAGACAAATGGTCGCGTCCAACCCCCTCATAGTTATATATGTAAGGGACTGAAAATAATATCACATTGACAAATAGTTTTGGTTTTTTTTATCCTTCTGGTCTAGCTACCTGTGTAAATGCTATCAGTGTTTTTTTTCCAAAAAGGACACTAAGTTGTGGTAGAATATCTTGGCTCTGGGCAATGCAATTTAAATGGCAAGATCAGATTTGTATTAAAACTGTGCAGTGGATTTTCAATAACACCAAGGTTCTCAACACTTTAAAGATAGTACAAGTCACCAAGGGAGCATGTTTCATTACTGGTGCTTGTGACAGGACCCTGCGGCAGAGTATGAGACCAGCTACAACATATCATTACATGAGGTTCTGTCATACAACAAGCTGCCAGCCAGATGTGATTCCCGGAGCTGCAAGCATGTGCCTAGGGCCACTGTCACTGCCCAGTATGTGATCTGCTGAATCACCAACACGGCCCAGTACGAATGAGAAGACGAATACAAAGAGACGTTCATAGTCACTGCAACTCGATAAACACCACATTAACAACATCCAAGTAAACAGGTCATGTTCTTAATGTTGGAATCATCAATGGGTAAAGTATCTGTCACGCTAGGTACAGAGAAGAACCAAGGACATGGCGAAAGGGAAGGGAAACCCTGTGTCTAGGAAAAGGGAAGATGGTGACCACTGACCAAACCTACTGCTGGTCCCTGGGGTCCCTCACCACCCTAGATAGGTTCAGGTATTTGGCTCGGAATCTAAGTATCCCTGATGCTGGACCTTAAATAAGGAATGGATGGGATGAGCTCTTCGTCAACCTCACTAAATAACTATAGAAGACACAGTGGGGACACATGAGGGAAAAGAATGAACTACTTATCATTAGATGACTCAGGAAGAGGTTCAACAGAGTTTTCAGCAACAACACCACAGCCACCTGCTTGCAACCTCGGCTAGAAGGAACTGAAAATACCACCAGCACCAGTCCAAAGGAAGGAAGGGTATTTAAACACCAAGAGAATACTAATCAACAGCTGGGTGGAAGTCAATCTCCTGCTGGGTACAAAAAGGAGAGAGATGAATCTAGCAGAAAAGCTACCTATACCAATGAATACTGACAGAAAGAACAATGGAAAGTCAGTCTGACAATTTGATAGCTGTGAGGCCCATAAACCTTAAAGGAGCTTTTAAGGTAGACTTTAAGGTTCCTGGAGTTTCAAGATGTTGGAATACCTTTTAGCTGTGAACTTTTACTAAAGTTCACAGTCTCCAGATGTCCCACCAGTTGGGAACTCCAGGTACCTTAAAGTCTCCCTTAAATGCTCCTTTAAGTTTTTCGCGCTTCATCGCTGCCGGGAGATATATTGGCTGTGAACTACAGTAACTTTTTAGGTCACCAGAGCTCACAGCTACTGGATTTTGTGCCAGCTGTCAACCCGGTAACTTTAAGGGAGTCTTTAAGGGATCATTTAAATTTCCTGGATTTCCTACCTGCTGGGGCATCTGGAAGCTGTGAAATCGTACTAGAGTTCACAGCCTGCAGTATCTAAGCAGATGGGAACTCCAGGAACCTTAAAATCTCCCGTAAAATCTCCCTTAAATGAGCCTTTCAGGGAGATTTTAAAGCTTCACTGACCTAACTGACGTCACTGCTTCTCATAGCCGAGTCCCTTGCTGTCCTAAGTGTGTCCCAGGAGCTGTAGTGATTAGTCACATAGTCCATCACTGCATCTTCTATATATAGCAGAGCCAGGATGGTCGTGGGATGTCGTGTGGATTACGTTGGACCTGCGGGGGAGTTTTAGGGGTTAATAAATTGGTGAAAGATAGTGTTTTTTTATTATTTAAAATAAAGGATTTTTGTGTGTTTGTATTTGTTTTAATTTTTACTCATATGGTTGGTACTGTGGGTGTCACAGACACCTCTCCATTACCAACCAAGGACTTGATGGTAGCTGTGATTTTTGACAAATCACAGCTGACATCAGCGCCATATATTAGCCCGACTGCCACCTCATCAGGGCAATCGGAAAGAGTGGGGTAAAGCTCCACAATTGGCACATCTAATTTATGTGTCAATTATGGGGTGACTGTGGGCTGCTATTTTTAAACTGGGGGAACCCAATCAACATGGACCCTCCCAGCCTGACAATACCAGTCCCTAGCTGTCTACTTTACCTGCACTGGTTATCACAAATTGGCGGGATGGGCCGCATGTCATTTTTTTTTGGGGGGGTTTCACATCGCCTGACAATTGCTTTAATTCCGGTAGAAAATATGGCTACAGCATTACTGTGTTTGGAAGGCAATCCCAGCATGTGGGGAGAGTACTGAAAACTCACAAGGCGAATATCAAAATATTTGAATATCATGAATACCTTAATATTCATGTGAGTAGCAAGTAGTGAATAGTGTCAAATTTATTCACCCATCACTAATTATTACTTTATAATTTATGATAAGGGGACACTCGGTGCATTATTAGGTCACTCTCACATCAGCGGTATTTTGCCGCAAAACCAGATGCATCACAAATGCGTTTCAGCTCTATTCATTTCCTATGGGATAGCGGCAAGATGCGGTCACATACGGTCACATGCGGTCACATGCAACCACATGTGACCGCATCTTGCCACGATTCCATAGGAAATTAATGGAGCTGAAAACGCATATGTTGTGGATCTGGGTTTGCGCCAAAATACTGGTGATGTGAGCGCGGTCTTACTTAGAGGGTAGTCATTTCCTTATTAAGGGGGTCTCAAAGTTGTATTATTTTATAATGAGTTATTGGGGCATTTTTACTTTCAAGGAGGCATTGATGGGAATTATAACCTTCAAAGAGGGGCCTCTATGATTCTTCATTGGGGGCTTTAATGATTTTTAAGATAAGATAGACCTTTCAGGACTGAATCTGGCATCCAAAATAAGAAATCTTGGGGACCCCTGATCTACCGGAACTTTTTTTTTTTTAAAACTAAAAACATTGAATGTTATTCTTCCTTTGCAAGGCTTATTTCGGGAATATTTTGTGGTTGTTGACTCATATAAACAATGCGGCGTTTCTCCCCCCTATAGTCCTGTTTTATCGCTCGTATAAGACGCCGAATGGCATCTTCACCAGTCTTCTGTAGGACGGGAGCCCGGGTGGAATTCAGAAGATAAGCGGATTTTTATGCTTAAGAATTGAAATAAAGATTGTTTACACTTTGCCGTTAACCAAATAATCCGCCTGTTTACCAGACGATGTTATATTTCATTAGAGCCATTAGAAGCGGCAGATAAAATAAATTCTTTCATTTTATTTGCGGGATAAAATTGTTTCGATTCTGATTTCCGCTGGGAGTTTCAAGTTTGAAGGGCATTTTATTGCCGGTATGGTATGAAGAACCATCACAAATTCTATCTCTATGGCAACCATCTGTGGCCTACAGCCTACCCTTTTATTCTCCGCAATCATGCAATTGCTGCTGAACATATTGTGCCTGAAGATTTACAGGGGGTGCTTTCTAAAAGCGTAAATGGCTCTTATTGTCATAACGTATTTACTAGAATCACTTATAGGAGGGAATTGTTCCAAATTCAGTTACTTCAGAAGGAAAAGAAAACTTGGAAAAGCACGGAGAACCGTATTTCTAAAGATGCAGGGGGAAAAAAAAGTAATGCATAAAGGAGCATGTCGACATGACGCACAGCAATGTATGGAAAGGTGTTTTGTTGGGTTTTTTTGGATGAGGGGTTTTTGTAGGGGAATCAGAAGAAAAATAGCGCAACTACCAGGAATGTAATGATCGCGGTTGCAGAGGTCACGACCGCGATCGGGTTCGGGGGTACAGACCTGCTTCAGCTGGATGTGCGTTTGAAGGCGCACATCCAAATGAAATGCATTGCTGTGCAGACACCCCTTATTACAATACAAGCTACCGGCCAAACAGTGGACGTCAGCTGACCCCGGCTTGCACGTTACTGCGGGCACATGACAGTGACATAATGTGCCATGGCATACAGGTCAGCTTTCGGCCACTCCGCCAGCTACAGAGGAGACCACCACGCAGACTGGGAGTGGAGGGAGGTAAGTAGATTTTTTTTGTTTTTGTCTCTTTTTATGCATTAGAGATAGAACAGGGACTGTAAATAACAGTAAGGGGCCCATGATAAGGACATCTATACCAGGATGGGGATATACATACAAGGGTGGGCCCAGGATGAGAACATATATACCAAGATGGGGACATATATACCAGTATGGGCCCAGAATAAGATCATATATACCAGGATAAGAACATACAGTATATGCTAGAATGGGCCCAGGATGAGGGCATACATAACAAGATGGGCCCAGGATGAGGACATATATACCAAGAAATAGGACATATATACTAGTATGGGTGTAGGATGAGAGACAAAAATACATACCAGGATGAGGGACACATATACCAGGATGGGGGACATATATACCAGGATGCGGACAGATATATCAGGGTGAGCTCACAATGAGGACTTATTAACCAGGATTGGGGACATATATACCAGGATGGGCCCAGCCTAAAGGACATATATACCAAGATGAAGGACATATATACCAAGATGGGTCCAGGATGAGAGACAACAATACCAGCATGGGGGACATATATTCCATGGTGGGCCCAGGATAAGTACATACATACTAGTATGGGCCCAGCATGAGGACTTATATACCAGGATGGGGACATACAGTATATACCAGGATTAGGACATAAATGCTAGAATCAGGACATATATACCAGGATGGGCCCAGGATACATACCAGGATGGGCCACAATGAGAACATACATACCAGGATATGTCCAGCATGAGGACATGTATATGCAGATGGGTGACTTATGAACTGGTAACCGTGGACGATCATAAAAATCCCATTAATCAAGAAAAAACAACAAACCACAAGAGTAGTTAGAAACTAAACTGACAGCAATCCCCTAAATATCGGACAGCACTAGAAGTAGCAGTGGGATGTTTCTAACACACCTAGACACCTCGTCACTGCCGGGAAAACTTGCTAAACCTCAAAGGGAGAAATGAGGAATCCTAACTTGCCTCGGAGCAGTCCCCAAAAGACTAGCAAGCCCCCAACATGTAAACGACGGTGATGTAAGAAAACACAATACACAGATAGAAAATATAGATTAGCAAAGGTGAGGCCCGACTTACTAGATACAACAGGACAGGAAAGATAACTGATTGCGGCCAGCAAAAAAACCTGAAAAAAATACCAAACTTCTGATAGAAAAAAGGCCCTAGGACCACACGGTCTTTCCCCCACTATATCAGGTACTCTTGTGCCAGACACTTTGAACAGAACTACAGATATAATGGGAAGAATAAAATAGAACAAATAATATTCTAAAGTGCAAAATACAAACCCGAATATGGAGAAACTACTTTTCTTGCTGAAGGAACTGCCATCCCAATATAGCAGAGAGCCAGATCCTCACATGCAAGAAAAACAAACACAAAATAAAATGGAAAAACAACACCAACACCCGTAGGTGCAAAACCAGCAATTAAGCAAAGAAAACCTGCAGACTTATCTGGAGTGAATTCTGGCGCAGGATAAATGGAGGGAACTGAAGGATAAACTCCAAGCCATCTTAAGAGGCAGATGCAAACATTTATCACCGACAGCAGCAAAGCAGAAACTGCTCACCTATATAAACCAGGCTGGTCTGCAATAGGACTTTCTGGATTCCTAATTAATTCCAACACCTGTTTGAATCACAAATTCAGACTGAGCTTCAATACCATTCCTGGCCACCAGAGGGATCTCCACACCAGCACCTACTCGGATGACATTCACAACAGGTGACATATATACCAGAATGGGCCCAGGATGAGGACATATATACCAGGTTGGGAACATATATCAGGAAGGGCCTATGATGGCGGACATATATACCAGGATTGGGACAAATATACCAGGATGGGGGACATATATACCAGGATGGGGAACATATACACCAGGACGGGAACAAACAGGGAAGCCTGAAAGCATGTTCTCATTGAAAAGGAACAATGCCACAAAAAAGTTCACTAGGACACAGTTTATTGTTGACAACTCCGGACAGAAAAGAGCCTCCCCACAAACATTTTTGCATTCCTCCTAACCAAAAGGCCACAGTGAGATTGAGAGATCGGTGACCTCCCCTTGCCGAAGCTTAAGATGAGTCGGTCTTTTTCACAGCATCCTCCTGGGATGCCACGGCAGGAAAACAAGAAGATTGTTCTAGAATACCTCTACTCCCAAAGTAATGTTCCCTTGTTGGGAAGGTAGATCCTGACGACCACATACTCTCTCCCTAAGTCGGACAGAAGTGAACCCAAAAGGGAACAGTACCCTAAAAATTCCTAGTGACAAACATGTGTAAAGGTTGACACAACCCGACTAACATATAAAATGGTTAGTGAAGGTTTCCACAGCGTGACACTGTCCGGACCTTCAACCGGGAAATTTAAAAATTCCACCATCCAAGCCAAAACACCCAGAGTAACATTTTGTATACGTAATGTAATGGTATAAGTAATAATTCAGAAAGGTAGTTACCAAATAAATGTGCCCCAGGGAAACCTCAGACTTGTGTTTCGCATAGCTTCATCAGAAGTGGTTTGATTAATGTAATGGCAGCAAAGTTTCCATTTTTAGGGATCGCTCACACTAGCGTTTATATCGGACGAGTGCCATCCGATGTTATGCCAGATAGCAGTTGCTCCAATGTTATACAATGGGGTAGTGCTTACCAGTGCTTTTTTTCTCATGACGATTTAGCTTGAGAAAAAAATTGCTGCATGATACAATTGACAGCGTATATGGGATGGCGTGCACTGTCAGTGGGTGCGTTAACATTGCAGTCCGATATATACCAACACAGACAATGGAGAAGATGGAGAACGGATCATGTTGGCCCAAGAAAGGGGTAATGACAGAGGTTTACCTGGTGAATGTGCCAGGGTATTGTGTATGGCTGCTCTTAATTAGAAAAGGTGTCATCCTCAAGATTCATCCGGCATTGCATGATTTCCTTCACAATTGTTACTCTGTATGTCTCACTATTGGGATAACAAAATGCTACAGACACTTTAGCTCATCTGTTAAGTTGGTATGTAATGGTCGTCTCTCTGTGGTAGAGACTAGTGACAGGGAGGAGAGGGTTAATATCAATATTCCTTGCCAGGAGGCATTCTCATCACCTCTTCAGGTGTTTATGGTTTGGACCACTTCCAGTCCCAATATATTCCCTCTGCTTCCTGTAGAGGGTGCCGGTTATTCTCTCTTACTCGTTTGGATGCTTGGCCTGGAGGTGGAAGGAGCTGGTGGAGCCCTCTTTGAAAATTGCTGTGTACGTTGCAGCCTTGGTGCTGGTTGCAGCTCCCTGTCTTTATGTTTTCCCCCCTGTCAGTCTTCCTTCCCTGATGTGTTGTTTTAGTGCAGCTGTTCTGCTACTAGTGACTCTTACCTGCCCACTCTCTAGCCAGGACTATTGTAGCGTCACTCAGGGCTTCAGGTTCCTGCTCGGTGACAAATTAGGAACCTGTATAGGGACTGACTAGGAGTACAGTTGCAAGTAAGTGAAGGAGGTGTCCATCTTCCTTCTCAGTAGTGCTAGGGCCCACCATTGTTAAAGTGTCCCCGCTGTACCCCTTGTGTTGTAGTGTGTCACATCGTGTGCCATACTTTCTCTGTCACTACTGTGGCATAGTATCAAAGAAGCTTCAAAAAAACATCACTACCACTTAACATTTCATGTTGTGTATGGTATGGCAGCTCAGATGGTGCCAATGGAGCTGAGCAAAAACTATTTTGCCTGAGGCAACTAAAACCCTAAACTAAATACTAATTTTAAAAAAGTAACTTTTATTGTTATAATTAATAATTATCAGGTGCACTAGATAAGGATAAAAATATAACATCTCCAAAATGAACAAGTATGATTTGGCATGGATATTTTAGCCCTGCTGGTCTCTAAAGGTTATTCTTATAAATGATTTGGCTACCAACCGGCATATTGTAGGACATATTCTATTTTCCTATAGTATAACAGAACCTAACACTGCACTAGCTATAGTTGAAACCAGAAGTTTCCATCCACTATCTAAAAAGACCCATTTGCATGTATTTCTCACTGACATGAAATCAGAATAAATCCCGTTTTAGGTCAATTGGATTATCAAAATTTTTTATATTTGCAAAATGCCAGAATAATGAGAGCAAAAGAATGTTTTAAGGGATTTTTAATAACTTTCTGCAAAGTCAAAAGTTTACATATACTAAGAGTACTATGCCTTTAAACAATATGGGACAGCCCATATGATGATGTCATGTCTTTGGAAGTTTCTGATAGGTTTATTGGCAACATCTGAGTTAATTAGCGACACACCTGTGGATGTATTTTAATGCACACCTGAAACACACTGCTTCTTTGTGTAGCATCATGAAAAAGTTAAAAGAAATCAGCCAAGATCTCAAGATGAGAATTGTGGACTTGCACAAGTCAGGATTATCCTTGGGTGCACTTTCCAGATACCTGAAGGTGCCTCGTTCATGTGTACAAACAATGATACGCAAGTACAAACAAGATTGGAATGTCCAGCTATCATACCGCTCAGGATGGAGACGGGTTCTGTGTACCAGAGTTTAACGTGCTTTGGTCAGACATGTTCATATCAACCCACGAACAAAAGCAAAAGACCTTGTGAAGATGCTGGTGGAAGCTGGTAAGATTGTGTCATTATCCACAGTGAAACAAGTACTGTATCAACATGGGCTGAAAGGCCACTCTGTCAGGAAGAAGCCATTACTCCGAAAGAAAGATGCAAAAGCCAGACTAATATTTGCAAATGCACACAGGAACAAAGACTTTAATGTTTGGAGATGTCCTGTGGTTTGATGAAACTAAAATTGTTTGGCCATAACGACCATCATTATATTAGGAGGAATAAGGGAGAAGCTTTATTCTCTTTCAAGCATCACTTAATTTTGCAGAGAAAATCTGCAATATTTGGGGTGAAACAGCTGTTCCCTAGCAAACTTATAGTACATTAATCAGTTGACAGACAGCAGCAACTCAGGTCTGCTGTGGTTTTGGACCTTGAGCAGCTGCACTGCGTGCCATCAAGAAAGCAAAGTCCCTCAGGCTCGAAAGCAACATGGTCCAGAAAATCAAACACAGTGTATTTTCCGCTGATTTTTAATGTAGTAGCGTCGTGGACCCTATAAAATCTCACATTGCAGAAAAAATCAGTAGTGTAAATTTCCCATTCACATTGCCGCTAATTTAACATTATGTCAGTTTACACTGCTGATTTGCAGATTTGTAATACAAAGGATGAAATCTTCAGTAAATCTGTGCCATTTCCAAGGCAAAATTTGCAACATTTTGGTACAGATTCACTGCGGATTTGTCCCATCTGAATATACTGCTGGGCTACATGCACACATCATGTATTAGGGATTGATTTTCTATTACGGTAGCAAATTAGTGTTAGATATGCAGGGAGACGAGAGCGTCAACCCCTAGACTTAGGCAGGCTAGCAAGAATGAATCTCTGCTGATGCTGAGCTGCTTGTTAGTCTCTTTGATCACATGCTATGGGGGAGCCAATCACGCTCACTCCCCTGCTATATATGCTGGCTGGACTACTCCATTAATGCCAGCTATAGCTTAACTATACCAGTCTGGTGAGTGGCTGTGATCCAGACTTACTAGTGGTTGTTGTGTATTATTGCTGTGAGTGGTTGTGTTATTAACATTTGTTACTGCCTTCCTGCTCTTGCTTTTCTGCTTAGTCTCTTTATAGTTTGTTCCTGTGAGTTTGCAGTCTGTCTGAGTTTTAATGTATTGCCTGTCTGTCTTAATCTATGTTCCTATCAAACTCCTGCCCCTTCCTTCCTGGAGAGGGGGGAAAATTAGCAGATAATATCTGGTCAGGAGAAAAGTAAGGCATGGGACTCTGGCGTCTCCACCTTCAGGGGTAATCCAGAGGTTCGGGACAGGGATGTACTGGCCCACCGGGGAACCAGAGAATCCTCCGGTGGGCCCAGGAACTGGCACATGCTGGCAAGGCCGTCTTCAGGGTATATGTTCCCTTACTGATGGGGCCCAGTGAAGAGGGGGGCCTGGCCAGGGTACTTACGTTGCTTTATTAAACCCGTGGCCGGGCCCCCCTCTTCAACGGGTCCTAGTCACAGTCTTACTACGCATGGCTAATTTACATGCAAAGTGCTCAAGGCACCTCGCATGCAAATTAGCCATGTGGATGGTGGCACCAACAACAGTGGGGCAGAGCAGAGCATGGGCGTGTCATCTTGCGGCCCAGTGTGCAGTAGCATGATGAGGTCATCAAGCTGTGACCTCATCACACTGCTGTAGCAGAGCTGTGAAGGTGGCGAGGATGCGGCAGACAGTGGGAAAATGTAAGCGCTCCATGAGCTGAAGACAGAAGAAGTGCGATCGCCAGTGCTGGTGGAGCGGTCCCACCGACCCCAGTCCATCCCTGTTTTGCATCAGCTGGATGTGTGTCCAATGTTCAGACATGTATTTTTTTCAATCTTGGATTTCACCCCTGTAATTTCTCTAGGATGAAGTTTGTGAAAATCCCACAACAAGAAATGCAAGTCATTACCTGCAACTAATACACATGAATTTTGCAGCAAATCTGTGACAATTTTGTAGCAAAATCCACAACGGCTTTGCCAAAAACAAATATACCGCATGCGCAGGAGACCCTATGTGTCCAAAATTAAATTAACCATCTTCTTTTTCGAGTCATTTAATCCATGTAAAAATTTCAGTACAATTTTTTTTGCATTCCGAATCACCCCATTTGGCCTTGAACATATAATAATAGGTATCTGACGACAGCGGATCGCTGTCACTTTAATTCAGCGACATTATATATGTTAATGCATCTATTATCCCACTCACCAACACGCGACTGCGCACACACATTCCCTTATCTCGCTGCAAGCACCTGCCACTGAGAGATGGTTTAAACTTGCAAATCCACAGCTCAAACAGGCCAATATTCATACTTCAATCAAGATGCCTAGGAAAGGCAATGTATGGGCTAAATTTGGTCTTTGGATTAAACATTTTGCTATCTGTAAAGAGCAAGCACAAGGCGGTGTGTGGATAGCGGCTTAATATGGGGCAGAGAACAGCGGTTATTCCGATGCAGCATCATTTCTTGCACAAATGTAAAGGATTTAATCCCGGATAAAAGTTAAACATTTAACAGAAAACCCTCGTTACTTTGTGAAAAGGCTAAAAAAAAAGACAACATCAGTCAAGGTTAAAATGTAGAAAATACTAGTATATACTCATCATCAGGCTAATCACCCAGGTAGTGCGGACAAGAAAAACAGAAGAATGTATAAGTATGCAGATACAGGTCATCAACCGACTGGAATCTTATTTCAGGGTTAGGGGAATCTGTTAGCAGGTTTTTGATGTGTAATCTGACAGCAGCAAGATGTAGGGGCAGAAACCCTGATTCCAGTTGTAAGGGGTAGTCGGACCCCTGGTAGTGAAGGATCGGTTTCCCCCCCCTGAAGACGCCACAGTAGTATGGTGGCAAATTGTAAATGTTAATGGTAAAATGTTACCTGTCATAAACTGTTTCCCCACTAGGTGCCAGTGTAGAGCAGTGGTTCCCCTGGTAACAGTGGCAGGGAAGAAGGGGCAGGACAGCCTAGGTGGGGAAGGAAGGGTTCTGAATGCAGAGTCCAGTGTGCAGTGAGATGTGACTGGAGAAAGAAGTCTGAGGTGACGGGGCAGAGTGTGGAAGTGGTGCAGTGGCAGAAGAAGTGGAAGAGTCAAGACTAGTCCCAAAGCCGGTAGTGTGTACTACAGTGCAGTGCAGCTATCAGGGGGATAACAAGTGGCCCCTGCAGGCAAAGGGTAGTGCCCTGACAAAGAAGTGAAGGTAAATGGGAACGCCCATAGAAAACAAGTGAAGTAGTTCCCCGGCAAAGAAGTGGAAAGGTGAGAACTTATCCGGAGCCGGTAGTTTGTGCTAGATCTGCCCTACAGTGAAACAGGGTTCAGTGTGCAGCTACTAGGGGGTTAACGCATGTCCCCTGCAGGTGAGGGAAAGTTACCGGGGAAAGAGGAAACCGTCAGCAAGAAGTTTAACCTGTAAACCAAAGTGACTTGATGCTGAAAGGTGTAAAGAAGAGTGGAAGCTGTGCTCAATAAAATGTTTCTTGGTTCATCAACTGCCTGTCTGTGGCTCTTTACTGGGAGTGGTGAAGAGGCCTGTGAGCCGAGAGAAAAAGGTGTCACCGAGAAGCAAATTGCCCACATGGAAGTGTCCCTGCCACCCACACTCTGCCCCACAAACAACACCTCCGTTTTAACAGTGACGGCCGGGCCGGGGGTCAGCCTGCCGCCCCCTGGGCGGGAGACCGCGACTACAACCCCTGAGGCGCCCTCTGCCCCCGTTACAAACTGATGTATCATTTGGTTTACTGGGTGCAACAATTGTGATAGAATCTGTTACAAACTGGCGTAGTCGGCAGGATCAAGCCTGCATGCAAGAAACCCTGACCAGAGACTGTGAGGAAGATCAAGTGGTGCCTGACGTGCTGAACGGGCCACAAGATGGCGGCAAGATGGCGGCCGTCCTCATGGACTCAGTGGAGGCGCGAAAAGTTGGCGCCAAACGAAAAGCACTGGGCTGGCCTGGGAGGAAGAAGCCCGGAGTGCACCGCCCAAAGAGGGGAGGTACTTGCCCCAAGAAGCTGCAGAGGTCTAGAGACGTGGGCGGCGCCGCAAGAAAGAAAAGGCGTCGCCAACGCTATGCAGACCTGGTGGGTGAAGCCGGGGGCGGAGTGTGTGCTAAAGCGGGAAAAGAAGAACCGCCTCCACCTTCCCCGGCGCCATTGCAATCCCAGCAGCAGAAGCAACAGTTCCAGTTACCTGTGCTACACAAAATGGAGGCCAGGACAGACAAGCAAGCCGTAGCGGGCGCGCTGGTGCCCGTAGGACGCAGAAGAGGTCGTCCGATGGAGAGCTCGGTGGGAGAGTTACCCACCATCACGTTGCCGGCAAGCATGATACCGGCCGTGACTGGAGTCTCGGAGAAACCAGCGAAGGTCACGTTTTTTACCTCATGGGATGCCGTTACCGGGGAAACGACGACGGAAGTCCGGGCCACCTACAAGTCCCGGCTGACTCTGGGGAGCGGGCCACCAGGAGCATCCGTACAGATTCCGGAGGCGCCCGCGTCTGTTAAGGTAGGCCCTCTGCCCCCCTCAGGAGTTAAGGCCCCGTACTGGCAAGATATCCCAGAACCAGAGGTAATCGTCCGGAAAAGAGTGATTTGTTTGCCGTTGAAAACCGGTACTGTTGAAAGCCGGTGAATGTTTCCAGTTACAGTAACGTTAAAAGTACTGAACCCGGGAGGAGCTTAATGCAGAACTGTGCGTGGACTCCTTCCGTGACTGTTAAGAAGGAATCTTGTTGTCCTGTTGTTTTCTGCCTACCCAAAGACCGGGAGCGCTTGGAAATAGCCTCCGGGCAGAAAGTCAGGTAAGAACGGGAGCGCCTGAGGAGGGCCTCCGGGCAGATGTGCGACTAAGACCGGGAGCGCCTGAGGAGGGCCTCCGGGCAGATGTGCCACTAAGACCGGGAGCTTCCCTGGAGGGACTCCGGGCACCAAACTTGTGTGCCAGTCTGTGTGTTTTAAGTATTGTGTTATATAGGCTGGTTTTAAAAGTTTTACTTGGTCTGATAAAAGAAACAATAATGCTTCAGTACTGTGTGCCTGTGTTTTCCTACATGTGGTGTTTTGCAGGTACGAACCTCGCCAGGAGGCTGAGGTTAAAGAGGGGAGGAATGTAAGGGGTAGTCGGACCCCTGGTAGTGAAGGAGCGGTTTCCCCCCCCTGAAGACGCCACAGTAGTATGGTGGCAAATTGTAAATGTTAATGGTAAAATGTTACCTGTCATAAACTGTTTCCCCACTAGGTGCCAGTGTAGAGCAGTGGTTCCCCTGGTAACAGTGGCAGGGAATGAAGGGGCAGGGCAGCCTAGGTGGGGAAGGAAGGGTTCTGAATGCAGAGTCCAGTGTGCAGTGAGATGTGACTGGAGAAAGAAGTCTGAGGTGACGGGGCAGAGTGTGGGAGTGCTGCAGTGGCAGAAGAAGTGGAAGAGTCAAGACTAGTCCCAAAGCCGGTAGTGTGTACTACAGTGCAGTGCAGCTATCAGGGGGATAACAAGTGGCCCCTGCAGGCGAAGGGTAGTGCCCTGACAAAGAAGTGAAGGTAAATGGGAACGCCCGTAGAAAACAAGTGAAGCAGTTCCCCGGCAAAGAAGTGGAAAGGTGAGAACTTATCCGGAGCCGGTAGTTTGTGCTAGATCTGCCCTACAGTGAAACAGGGTTCAGTGTGCAGCTACTAGGGGGTTAACGCATGTCCCCTGCAGGTGAGGGAAAGTTACCGGGGAAAGAGGAAACCGTCAGCAAGAAGTTTAACCTGTAAACCAAAGTGACTTGATGCTGAAAGGTGTAAAGAAGAGTGGAAGCTGTGTTCAATAAAATGTTTCTTGGTTCATCAACTGCCTGTCTGTGGCTCTTTAGTGGGAGTGGTGAAGAGGCCTGTGAGCCGAGAGAAAAAGGTGTCACCGAGAAGCAAATTGCCCACATGGAAGTGTCCCTGCCACCCACACTCTGCCCCACAAACAACACCTCCGTTTTAACAGTGACGGCCGGGCCGGGGGTCAGCCTGCCGCCCCCTGGGCGGGAGACCGCGACTACAACCCCTGAGGCGCCCTCTGCCCCCGTTACAAACTGATGTATCATTTGGTTTACTGGGTGCAACAATTGTGATAGAATCATAATTTTCTTTGCTGCAGATCTAGCAGAGCTCGGAATACTGAGCTGTGTAAAACCCCGCCCACACCACTGATTGGCAGCTCTGTGTACATTGTATGATGACAGAGAGTGCTAGTCAGTGGTGGGGGAGTGGTTGTGTAAAGGCCCCGTCACACGCAGCAACGTATCTAACGATATATCGTCGGGGTCACGGATTCCGTGACGCACATTCGGCATTGTTAGCGACGTCGTTGCATGTGACACCAACGAGCGACCCTTAAAGATGGAAAATACTCACCAAATCGTCCATCATTGACACGTCGTTCATTTTCAAAAAATCGTTGCTTGTTGAGGACGCAGGTTGTTCTTCGTTCCCGAGGCAGCACACATGGCTACGTGTGACACCTCGGGAACGACGGCTTAGCTGCGGCCGCCGGCAATGAGGAAGGAAGGAGGTGGGCGGGATGTTACGGAAGCTCATCTCCGCCCCTCCACTTCTATTGGGTGGCCGCTTAGTGATGACACTGTGACGCCGCACAAACCACCCCCTTGGAAAGGAGGCGGTTCGCCGGCCACAGCGACGTCGCTAGGCAGGTAAGTCCGTGTGACGGCTCCGAACGATATTGTGCGCCACGGGCAGCGATATGCCCGTGACACACAAACGACCGGGGCGGGTACGCTCGCTAGCGATATCGCTGCATGTGACAGGGCCTTAACAGTGATCTGGGGCAGTAGCCATGGTCAAGACATACTCCCATGTTATTCATACCCCGTCCATCCCCACAGAGCAGGAGGGGCTATAGTTTTTGCTGGTTGGGGGGATCTGGCTGGGTGCAGGTGTGATGCTAGACACTACGAGCAGCATGAATAGAAGGTTAGTCAGGCAAGTCGGGATCATAAGCCAGGAGGTAACGTAAAAGATTCAGGGAGCAGTCAGAGACATGGCCAGAAAGAGGTCCAAGGTCAGAAGCCGGGAGGTAACATATAAGGTTCAGGGAGCAGACAGAGACGTGGTCAGGAAGAGGTCAAAGGTCAGAAGCCAGGCGGTAATATATAAGATTTGGGGATCCGACAGAGATGTGATCAGGAAGAGATCCGAGGTCAGAAGCTAAGATCAGAACACTTACACTGAGCAAACAGGAAGTACGACTGAGCAAGCCTAGTAAAGAAACAGAGCAATCACCAGGCACAAGGCGCATCTGTGAAGGCACCTCCCAAAACCAGCGTGGACCCTAGTGCTGAAAGACATTCTGTCAGCAAGTGCACAAGACACATAGCACAGCATTTTCAAATGCAAAATGCTCCGCATAGCGGGGCCGTGACAGCGGGTCATACTTTGGGAGCAACTGTATGTCGCCGATGGCTCAGGCAGCTCAGATCCCTTCAGCGGTGAAAGCAAATGTGGAGGCAAACAGTTATTTTTCTGGTTAACTTTTAATTCAACAGTTCTGACTTTACAGTTTGGACAGCAGCACATTCTCTTAGTTCAATTTCAACACACTTTAGGTTCACAGCAACAAAGCCTATTCATGCTGGTGTGGCGCCCCTGACCTGGTCAGGCACCACTGAGTACTGCACCCATGCTGGGGGCAGTACAATACAGGTAATCCAGAAGGCTGACCGAGGTGTGACTACACAGGCGCATAGTAATCAGGTCTCACACATGTACCTTTGGGAGGAATCCTGAGAGCTTCCAGGAGGGGGCGTGGCCTCCATGTCCACTCAAGGGGTGTGGTGGAAAGCCTGGTTGCTAGGTTGCGTAGGCAGGCACAAGGGGGAAAGAGGAAGAAGGAGGGAGGAGGAGTCTGGAGCAGGGCGTTGAAGAGAGAGGAGTGTGGAAGTGGAGCTCAGACAGAGCAGACGTGCAGAACCCACAAGTGAGCCGGTTTATTGTGGAGCTCAGGGAGAGTAGACGGAGGGCCTTGGAGCTGCTGCAAGCTAACAGCGTCCGCGCAGTGACTACTGACGGGGGAGAGTGGTCACCTAGCAGTGCCATCCGAAATCCACCCAAGGCTAAAGAGAGAGCAACGGAGTGGAGAGTAAGAGGACTGCCAAGGAGGTACCAGGCCCGCAGGGGTAACAGGTCCCAGTGCAGAGATAAATCCAGCTTTCTTCTGCCAAACCTGCTTGATGGGGCACTTCAAACCCCCAAGACAACACCACAGAGTCCGCAGCCACGTAGCAAAGTGAGGGCCCATAGTTCACAGGAGGCAAGCAGCCGGAGTGACCTGGTCCAGGCTACAAGCAAACGGGCCGAAACGAGGGGAGCACCAACTTCCCTGGGTGACCCCCGTAGGGACTGCAAGTCGGGGTCATCACAAACAACAGAAGGGCTAAGGAAAGCGAGTCAGTAGCCACCCTCACAAGTAAGCCAGAAGGACACCTGGTTCCAGCCTGGTTCATCCCAGCTACGCCCGGGTTACTCACCCTGCCATCAACAGTGAGTAAAACCCCTGAAAGACATTCTGCTTGTGTTTGAGTCATTCTGCGCCTTGTGGTTCCACACACTTACACAGGGCCCTGGGGCTTGCCTCACTCTCAGTCATAGCAAAGGGCCTTACACTCGCTGATACTGCCAAAGGTTCCGAGTGGGATGATGGGCTACTGGAATGGGCCATTATCTTAACATGACACACGCACTTCTCCTCCGTTCCCTCTGCCAACAGCTATTGTAGGTCCATACTCCTCTACCCAGCCTAGCATCATAATCCCGCACATCAGGGTCATTAGGTCCCCATTGGCTCGAGGTCGACATTCCCATGACCTTCGACCGGGTTGCACAGACCCAGCTTGTCTAACGTTCCTTATCATGGCAGTCTTTTCAGCCAGATCTATGCTAAGCATCCTCCAGTTGACCTTTCTGTGATAGAGATCGCCTGCTCCTCACACTAACCGGCTTCAGGCACCACTTATACTTGTGTCTGCCCGCTCCTCAAGGGTTCACGATGTCTCATTGACTGTAGACTACTTTTTGTGATAACCCATTACCTGCATTCCAATGTTTTGAACATCCTACATGTCCTATCTAATCTCTAATCAGTCCTTATCTAACTAAGATAGAGTATCAGCTATATGTAGTGTGTAGAAAAGATTATGAATCATCTATACCTAGTGTATAGGGGAGTGGAATCCCCAGGACTGGTGAGAAGAGGGGCGAACTTCTCCCACAAAAATGATGCTGGTTTGGGCTAGCATCAGACAGAAAAAGCCCTGTGCACGCCTCAGCTGTCCTTGTCTGTGTGTGTGTGCCGCAACCGGTTCTAAGAAAGAGTTTAAAATGGCCGGCGCCCCACTTTGCCGTTTAATGCTGCCGACCCAGCGGGCATTTGCCCGTCTTAGCAGATTGCAAGTCCGGGCCTGCCTGCCAGGTATGAAGCAAGTTAATTTCATGAGCAAATGTCATAAAGAAGTTAAATCTAAGTCCTGTCTTCCCTGTCTTATATTAACCCACCGACGTTTTATTCACTTCATCGTCACTTTGGTTCCACAGCGTCATTTTGTGCCCGTAACTTCTGACTGGCCAAAAGTCAGAAGTTATGTCAAAAGTGCGCAATACAAGTCTATGAGAACCAGAAAGAGGTCAGAAAGAGGCTGTCATAAACTTTTATTGACTTATGATCTCCATCCACTTCATGAAACACTGGAATTGCTGGCAGAACACGAATAACCACTCACTGGGGGTAAAAACAATATTTTTGGGTGTAGTGTGTCCAACCAAAAAAAACTGGAAGTGCTCTGTTTATGGCTGGCTGTATGGCAGAGACCCGAACTGCCAATCATTGACTCCCATTATACTCGCCCGGCCGAGCGTCTGACCTCCTCGACTGGAGTAATGAGCACTTGAGCATCGTAGTTCTCACCCTTCATTACGAGTACCGAGCACTTGAGCATCGTAGTCTTTACTCTTCATTTTGAGTAACAAGCACTCGAGCATTGTACGAGTAACGAGCACTTGAATAGCGTAGTCTTCATTCTTCATTACGAATAACGGGCACTTTAGCCTCATAGTCTTCACTCTTCATTACGAGTAACGGGCACTTGAGCCTCATAGTCTTCACTCTTCATTACGAGTAATAAGCACTTGAACATTGTAGTCTTCACTTTCATTACGAGTAACGAGCACTTGAGCATTGTAGTCTTCATTCATCATTATTAGAATGGAGCACTTTAGCATCGTAGACATCACTAATCATTACGAGTAATGAGCACTCGAGCATCATACTCTTCACTCTTCATTACGAGTAATGAGCACTCGAGCATCATAGTCTTCATTCTCCATTACGAGTAATGAGCACTCGAGCATCATAGTCTTCACTCTTCATTACGAGTAACGAGCACTCGAGCATCATAGTCTTCATTCTCCATTACGAGTTATGAGCACTCGAGCAGTGTAGTCTTCACTCGTCATTACAAGTAATGAGCACTTTGGTAGCATAGCCTTCTCTCTTCATTATGAGTAATGAAAACTCAAGCATCGTAGTCTTCAATCTTCATTATGAGTAACGAGCACTCGAGCATCGTAGTCTTCATTCTGCATTATGAGTAAAAAAAGACCACTGGAGCCCCATAGTCTTCACTTTTAATTACGAGTAACGAACACTTAAGCATCGTAGTCTTCACTCTTCATTAGAGTAGCGAGGACTCGAGCATCGTAGTCTTCACTCTTCATTACGAGTAACGAGCAGTCGAGCATCGTAGTCTTGACTCTCCATTACGAGTAACGAGCACTCGAGCTTTGTAGTCTACTCTTCACTCGTTATTACGAGTAACGAGCGCCAACCATTGTACTGCTCGCCCATCACTATTAATTGTACCTTTTAATCCATTCATGTTACATTTTCGAATCTTCCATTACAGTATTGTAAATCTGTCCTCAGGGTAATGGAAGCCCCACTATGTTTTCAATAAATCCACTCATTGATTTGTAAATTGATACAAATACCCTTCCCATTGTTACTTGCGTCTTGTTTTATGATGCCAGCCCCCCTATCCCTTATCCTCATCTGTCTTCCTATTACAGCTGTATCAATATTTTACTTTAAATGCTGTCTCTCATGTTTGAGAACTGAGCGTTGCCATTTTAAAGAGAACTCTTGAAAATCCCACAGCCTGCCAAGCACAATTATACTTCCAGATAAGTTCAGCAGTGCATATCTTCCACCCACCCACACAAGCTGGCCTACTAAAGCTAGTAATTATTTACTGTGCCAACATTCTGCCAGTCAATGCAGTGATGCGCTGTGCGAGCAGCCTCTACACGGAATGTGGAAATAGACAAGATGCTTCTATATAACTGGAAGGAAGAGACCTCCGTCATGTAATGTCAACCATCAGTATACACAGGAAATGTTACGGTAACTTAAATAACCTCCAAGAGCACGGTGATGATGTGAAATGATCCACTTTGTTCTTATAACTTGATGATATCATGGAAATTGGGTGGCACTAACGGGCGGGGAAGTTTCACATTTCTATCACACCCCTACTGCTCTTATTGGTGCATAGTTCAGAGGGACCTTGATTTTTGTCTGAGATACTAAATAAACTAATCACATAATCTAATAAAGCAGAAATCTCCAGTACACAAATCTTGAGTGCTGTATTGATTTCCCAAGCGCTCGTAAAACAAATCTTATTAATTTGGAGTTCAAATGGCATAGGAGTGTATTTCACTCACAATGACATCATTATTGTAGGTGGTGACATCACAAGGTGTGAATTAATCTTTGAAACTTACAGATACCAAATAGCCCATGTCACTCCTGGTGTGACCGGAAGGGAGGGGTGACTGGAAGCGCTAAGAGGGTGTGCTAGGCTTAACCTCAACCCAGAATTATGCTTGAAGGTAGCGATGTCTGAGCCCTCAGCCTCTCCCTCTCTCCTGTCCTGGCCCTGATGACAATGTCCCCTCAACACCATCCATCCAAGGGGACTGACCGGAAAGGAGGGGTTACTGGACTGGGGAACCCCTGCGCTTACCCTCAAGCTAAGAGGGTGCGCTAGGCTTACCCTTAACCCAGAATTTCGCTTGAAGGTAGCAATATCTGAGCCCTCAGCCTCTCCCTATCTCCTGTCCTGGACCTGATGACAATGTCCCCTCCACACCCACCACCCCCTGGGACTGACTGGGACGGAGATCCTCCAAACCCTCACCAACAAAAAAAAACAGATGGGTGGTAATCACAACACTCAGACACTCATGAACCAACAAAGGGGGAAACACACAGGGTAAACAGGAACCAGAAAAGGGAAAGTAACAGCCCCAGGGGTTACTTTCACACAACCACACACCGGACAACTGCAGCAGGAAAACCGAATGCATACATCCATCCGTCCATCCACCTCCATGCCAAGCTTCAGAATGATCCTAAATAACTGGCACCCCCTGCTGGAAGCAGAAGGCTTTTATCCAGGCCGGAAGTGGACATCAGCAGAAACAGCTGAGCTGCAGAGAGGAGTTTGCTGCTGAAACAGAACACTGACATTAATCCCTTGTGTGCTTACAGAAATAAATACGTTTAATGCAGGGCTGTATTTTGCCTTCGTGCTGCCCTAGGCACTTTAAGTGGTCGCGCCCCTTATTGACAACGTAAAACTGAGTTTTCGCACACGACATCTGTTTAAGGCAGATCTACTCTGTAAAACACTTTAAAAAGTATCAATGAGAAATGAAGGGCACTAACCCCCCCCCAATGGGGATCACCACAGGCACATCAAAACATAGCATGAGTATAAAATATTCCCACCACACCGTCCCCACTTATATACTGTGACTGTCACACTGCTCCTAATATATTACACACCGCCCTCCCTTATAAATTATACCCACCACACCTTCCTCAATTATGAAATATGATCTGCACATTGACCTCACATCATGCTGGCCCCTCCTCACAATGTCCCATGCATGCTGCCCCCTCCTCACAATGTCCCATGCATGCTGCCCCCTCCTCACAATGTCCCATGCATGCTGCCCCCTCCTCACAATGTCCCATGCATGCTGCTCCCTCCTCACAATGTCCCATGCATGCTGCTCCCTCCTCACAATGTCCCATGCATGCTGCCCCTCCTCACAATGTCCCATGCATGCTGCCCCCTCCTCACAATGTCCCATGCATGCTGCTCCCTCCTCACAGTGTCCCATGCATCCTGCCCCCTCCTCACAATGTCCCATGCATGCTGCTCCCTCCTCACAATGTCCCATGCATGCAGCCCCCTCTTCACAATGTCCCATGCATGCTGCCCCCTCCTCACAATGTCCCATGCATGCTGCTCCCTCCTCACAGTGTCCCATGCATGCTGCCCCCTCCTCACAGTGTCCCATGCATGCTGCCCCCTCCTCACAATGTCCCATGCATGCTGCCCCCTCCTCACAATGTCCCATGCATGCTGCTCCCTCCTCACAGTGTCCCATGCATGCTGCCCCCTCCTCACAGTGTCCCATGCATGCTGCTCCCTCTTCACAATGTCCCATGCATGCTGCCCCCTCCTCACAATGTCCCATGCATGCTGCCCCCTCCTCACAATGTCTCATGCATGCTGCCCCCTCCTCACAATGTCCCATGCATGCTGCCCCCTCCTCACAATGTCCCATGCATGCTGCCCCCTCCTCACAATGTCCCATGCATGCTGCCCCCTCCTCACAATGTCCCATGCATGCTGCCCCCTCCTCACAATGTCCCATGCATGCTTCCCCCTCCTCACAATGTCCCATGCATGCTGCCCCCTCCTCACAGTGTCCCGTGCATGCTGCCTCTCTCTATGAGCTCCTAATGCTGCCTTCCTTTTTTCCATAATGACACCTCCATGCTGCCCCACTCATCATACTAAGACCACCACACTAGCGCTTATGCTGAGACACACACACACACACACACACACACACACACTACCCCACTCTTGATATTGACTCCCCTACATTGTTCCACTCCATACTGAGCCCACACATGCTGCCACTTCTCCATAATGAGCTCCCAATGCTGCCCCCCTCTTATTCTGAGTCCTTACACTCCCCCCCATCGATATTGTCATTGCACTATCCCTCAACCCTTGTCCTCTGTCTCTAGCATTGGCCCCTCTCTCTCATTCCCCCAGCAGCATCCTCTTTCCCCCCGCCTCCAGCAGCAGCCTCTCCCCCAGAATCAGCCTCTCTCCCCCCAGCCTCCCCCAGCATCAGCCTCTCTCCCCCCAGCCTCCCTCAGCATCAGCCTCCCTGCTCCCAGCTTCCCCCAGCATCAGCCTCCCTCCTCCCAGCTTCCCCCAGCATCAGCCTCCCTCCTCCCAGCCTCCCCCAGCATCAGCCTCCCTCCTCCCAGTCTCCCCCAGCATCAGCCTCCCTCCTCCCAGCCTCCCAGCCCCCTCCTCCAAGCCTCCCCCAGCATCAGCCTCCCAGCCTCCCTAAGCATCAGCCTCCCTCCTCCAAGCCTCCCCCTCCCCCTCCCAGCCTCCCCCAGCATCAGCCTCTCTCCTCCCAGCCTCCCCCAGCATCAGCCTCCCTGCTCCCAGCTTCCCCCAGTATCAGCCTCCCTCCTCCCAGCCTAAGCCTCTCAGCCTCTCTCCCCCCAGCCTCCCCCCCAGGCTCCCTCTCCCCCCAGCCTCCCCCAGCATCAGCCTCTCTCCTCTCAGCCTCTCTCTCCCCCCAGCCTCCCCCCCAACCTCAGCCTCTCTCTCCCCCCAGCCTCCCCCCCAGCTTTAGCCTCTCTCTCCCCCCAGCCTCAGCCTCTCTCTCCCCCAGCCTCTCTCTCCCCCCAGCCTCAGCCTCTCTCTCCCCCAGCCTCTCTCTCCCCCCAGCCTTAGCCTCTCTCTCCCCCCAGCCTCCCCCCCCAGCCTCAGCCTCTCTCCCCCAGCCTCAGCCTCTCTCTCCCCCCAGCCTCAGCGTCTCTCTCCCCCCAGCCTCCCTCTCCCCCAGCCTCAGCCTCTCTCCCCCCAGCCTCAGCTAAGCACAATTAGCACAGGCATTTCTGAGTATGCAGTGCGCCCCTCCCCCCATCACATACAATTAGCAGTAAGCACAGGCATTTCTGAGTATGCAGTGCGCCCCTCCCCCATCACATACAATTAGCAGTAAGCACAGGCATTTCTGAGTATGCATGCAGTGCACCCCTCCCCCCATCACATACAGTTAGCACAGGCATTTCTGAGTATGCAGTGCGCCCCTCCCCCCATCACATACAATTAGCAGTAAGCACAGGCATTTCTGAGTATGCATGCAGTGCCCCCCTCCCCCCATCACATACAGTTAGCACAGGCATTTCTGAGTATGCAGTGCGCCCCTCCCCCATCACATAGAAATGCCTGTGCTTACTGCTAATTGTGAGTATGCATGCAGTGCACCCCTCCCCCCATCACATACAGTTAGCACAGGCATTTCTGAGTATGCAGTGCGCCCCTCCCCCATCACATACAATTAGCAGTAAGCACAGGCATTTCTGAGTATGCAGTGTGCCCCTCCCCCATCACATACAATTAGCAGTAAGCACAGGCATTTCTGAGTATGCAGTGCGCCCCTCCCCCATCACATACAATTAGCAGTAAGCACAGGCATTTCTGAGTATGCAGTGCGCCCCTCCCCCATCACATACAATTAGCAGTAAGCACAGGCATTTCTGAGTATGCATGCAGACTGCATGCATACTCAGAAATGCCTGTGCTTACTGCTAATTGTATGTGATGGGGGGAGGGGCGCACTGCATACTCAGAAACGCCTGTGCTAACTGTATGTGATGGGGGAGGGGTGCACTGCATGATGCAGTGCACCCCTCCCTCCATCACATACAGTTAGCACAGGCATTTTTGAGTATGCAGTGCTCCCCTCCCCGCCATCACATACAGTTAGCAGTAAATCCCCCCCTTCACATATAGACAGCTTATTACCTGCTCCGGACCCGGTGATTATCCTCCAGACGTCACACTGGTGCCTGCTGTGAGCTCTGCACAGGTTTGGATGTCCCAGCTCTTGGCAAGAAGCTGATTGGAGCGCGCGTGTTGTGACCCCGGAAATACAGCTGTCGGCAGTTCCGGGTTCAATCAGCTCCCTGTGCCCGTTGCCTGCAGTGTATTTGTATCCGCTCTAAAGACGCGGATACATACAAATCAATAGAGGGGCGCCCGTGCGCCCAACACAACACCCCCCTTTACCCGCCCCGCGAAAAGACTGCGGATTTAGTGGGATAGGTAAAAAAAAAATATTTTTTTTTTTTTGCTGCTAGAAGGCGCCGCCCCCCCGCATCGCGCCGCCCTAGGCACCGGACCACAGGTGCCTAGTGGTAAATACGGCCCTGGTTTAATGTGTATTGTCTAAGTAAGAGAAAGCCCAAACCTGAGTCTGTCACAAAACTCAACAAGAGATGACCGTGACAGCCCGGTGTCAGAGGAGTGGATTATCACCTTCATGGCTCCTTATTGGGAGGTTCAAAGTCATTGGCTTGGTGATGTCACTGCTGCTGAGACATCAGTTAGCATTTTTATCTCGAAAACGGAATGAGAGATAAAAAAGTGAATTACGAAGTTGTAGAGCATCATCAATTCAATACGAATCGACACCTTCCATACAGAAATGCTATGATTAGAACGTGTAAATCTCACAATACTGCGGACGTGAAGCGATACCTCATGGAGACCTTCCTACAAGTCATTGGGTATGATGGCTGTGTGGAGTGGCCTCCATGCTCACCTGACCTGACCCCATTGGACTTCTTTCCCTGAGGTCACATCAAACAGCAGGTGTATGCGACCTCTGCACCAACATTGCAGGACCTACAATGACGTATCACAGATGCTTGTCCAAACGTGTCACCTACCATATTGCACAGCGTGCAGCAAGATACAGTATGCTGTGCAGAGGCCAGATGTGCATTGCAGCTGACGGGGGCCAGTTTGAGCATCAAAGTTAAATGAGCGCCATATGCGTGCGTGCGTAACAAGCAGAAGAGACTTGTTTAGGCTAAAGAACCCAAGGAATGGACATTAGACCAGTGGAAATCTGTGCTTTGGTCTGATGAGTCCAAATTTGAGATCTTTGGATCCAACCACCGTGTCTTTGTAGAAAAGGTGAACGGATGGGCTCTACATGGCTGGTTCCCACTGTGAAGCATGGAGGAGGAGGTGTGATGGTGTGGGGGTGCTTTCCTGGTGACACTGTTGGGGATTTATTCAAAATTGAAGGCATACAGAACCAGCATGGCTACCACAGCATCTTGCAGCGGCGTGCTATTCCATCCGGTTTGCATTTAGTTGGACCATCATTTATTTTTCAAAAGGACAATGACCCCAAACACACCTCCAGGCTGTGTAAGGGCTATTTGATTAAGAAGGAGAGTGATGGGGTGCTACGCCAGATGACCTGGTCTCCACAGTCACCAGACCTGAATCCAATCGAGATGGCCAGAATCCTACTCCACACTGATGAGGGGCAATACCCCGAAACAGCTGTCTGTTGATGGATACCTGGCCTTGGTAATTCCCTTGTCATATCTTTAAACTTGTCAAAAAGTTGGATATTGACTAAAAGGGCCACTTCATATGGTGGTTATGGTGGTCTCCTAAAAAGAGCCACTCCTTGGCTGGGTCCTTCCCGGAGGGATATCTGGCTGGTTTCTGTGTCGAGACTCCTAACAGAGGCTCCACGGACTTTTTTGATTTGCATATTTCCCAGGGGGCAATGTACCTAGGATTTCACTGTATTGAGTGCCCTCGATGGCTGCCGGCAGTGTTTTCTCTGGCTGGTCTCCCTGAGATCAGTGATTGTTTTGTCTTGTTGGTCTACTAGGCATTGCTTTCACCTGGCCAGAATCCTACTCCACACTGATGAGGGGCAATACCCAGAATCAGCTGTCTGTGGATGGATACCTGGCCTTGGTATTTCCCTTGTCATATCTTTAAACTTGTCAAAAAGTTGGATATTGACTAAAAGGGCCTTTTCATATGGTGGTTATGGTGGTCTCCTAAAAAGAGCCACTCCTTGGCTGGGTCCTTCCCGGAGGAATATCTGGCTGGTTTCTGTGTCGAGACTCCTAACAGAGGCTCCACGGACTTTTTTGATTTGCATGTTGCCTGTCCTTAGCAGTGGTTTCCTAGCAGCTATTTTACCATGAAGGCCTGCTGCACAAAGTCTCCTCTTAACAGTTGTTCTAGAGATGAGAAGGTGTGTCCAAACTATTGGTCTGTACAATATATTTATATATTTTATATATATATATATATATATTTTATATATATATATATATATATATTTATAGTATATATTATGTACTAGCTGTAGTATCCGGGCGTTGCCCGGGATAATAACTGTCTCTTTCCCTGTCTCTGTATGTGTGTCGCTGTCCGTCTGTCTCTTTCCTTGTCTGTCTGTGTCTATGTCTCTGTCTGTTTCTATCTCTCTGTATTTGTAACAGTTTGTCTCCATCTGTGTCTGTCTGTCTCTATGTCTGTGTCTGTCTCTATGCGTGTGTCTGTCTGTCTCTTTCCCCGTCTGTTTCTTTCCCCGTCTGTCTCTTTGCCCGTCTGTCTCTTTGCCTGTCTGTCTCTTTGCCTGTCTGTCTCTTTGCCCATCTGTCTCTTTGCCTGTCTGTCTCTTTGCCCGTCTGTCTCTTTGCCCGTCTGTCTCTTTGCCCGTCTGTCTCATTTCCAGGGATGTCTCTTTTCCAGGGCTGTCTCTTTGCCCGGCTATCTCTTTGCCCGGCTGTCTCTTTGCCGGCTGTCTCTTTCCAGGGATGTCTCTTTCCCCGTCTGTCTCTTTCCAGGTCTGTCTCTTTGACCGTCTGTCTCTTTACACATCTGTCTCTTTCCAGGGCTGTCTCTTTCTAGGTCTGTCTCTTTCCCGGTCTGTCTCTTTCTAGTGCTGTCTCTGTCCCCATCTGTCTCTTTCCAGGTCTGTCTCTTTCCAGGTCTGTCTCTTTGACCGTCTGTCTCTTTGCACATCTGTCTCTTTCCAGGGCTGTCTCTTTCCAGGGCTGTCTCTTTCTAGGTTTGTCTCTATCTAGGTCTGTCTCTTTCCCTGTCTGTCTCTTTCCCCGTCTGTCTCTTTCCCTGTCTGTCTCTTTCCAGGGCTGTCTTTTTTTAGGTCTGTCTCTTTGCCCGTCTATCTCTTTGCCAGTCTGTCTTTTTGCCTGGTCTGTCTCTTTGCCCGGTCTGTCTCTTTGCCCGGTCTGTCTCTTTCCTTGGCTGTCTCTTTGCCCGGCTGTCTCTTTGCCCGTCTGTCTCTTTCCCCGTCTGTCTCTTTCCAGTGCTGTCTCTTTCCCCGTCTGTCTTTTTCCAGGTCTGTCTCTTTCCAGGTCTGTCTCTTTGACTGTCTGTCTCTTTGCACATCTGTCTCTTTCCAGGGCTATCTCTTTCTAGGTTTGTTTCTATCTAGGTCTGTCTCTTTGCCCATCTGTCTCTGTGCCCGGTCTGTCTCTTTGCCCGGTCTGTCTCTTTGCCCGGCCTGTCTCTTTGCCCGGCTTCTTATACTAACAGTTTATTTTGTTCCTATAGCAACCACTGACAGTTGCTATTAATAACTTATAGCTCCCACCTCCATTCAGTTTAGGCTGCTTTCGCACATCCGGTAGGTGCAGAGCCAGCCAGTCCGGCTCTAAAACGTATGCAACGGATGCGGCGAAAAAGCCGCATCCTTTGCATAAGTTTTTTAAATGCGGCCCGTCCGGTTTTTGCCGCTTGCGGCATGCTACTGAGCATGCGCAGTGGCAAAAAATGCATGCGGCGGCCGGATGCGGTTTATGCCGCATCCGGCGTCCATAGGCATGCATTGAAAAATGTGCCGCATCGGTCGGATGCAGTGCGATGCGTTTTTCTTTGCCGCACAAAAAAACGTGCCAGGCAACGTTCCATCCGGCCGCCGCAACGGCTAAATCTGCTGCATGCGGCAAAAACCGGACGGAACGCAAGCCCATGCGGCACAATGCGGCAGTAATTAAAGTCTATGCAGGAAAAACGCAACCGGCAGCAAAAAAAAAAACGGTTGCATTTTTCCTGCAAAGTGCCGGATTGTGCCGCACAGGAAAAACCGGAGGTGTGAAAGCAGCCTTAATGGAGGCATGTTTGTTTGACAGTAACTGTAAATCATGGGGTTAAATTTTCCTGTCGAAACATAGTCTATGACGTTCCCTGAGTCACATGGGGCGTCTGTGCAAAATTTCGTGATTGTAGATGCGACGGTGCGGATTCCTTTAGAGGACATACATACACGCACACATACAGTGCCTACAAGTAGTATTCATCCCCCTGCAGATTTAGCAGGTTTACACATTCGGAATTAGCTTGGCATTGTGACATTTGGACTGTAGATCAGCCTGGAAGTGTGAAATGCACTGCAGCAAAAAAGAATGTTATTTCTTTTTTTATTTTTATTTTTTTTAAATTGTGAAAAGTTTATTCAGAGGGTCATTTATTATTCAACCCCTCAAACCACCAGAATTCTGTTTGGTTCCCCTAAAGTATTAAGAAGTATTTCAGGCACAAAGAACAATGAGCTTCACATGTTTGGATTAATTATCTCTTTTTCCAGCCTTTTCTGACTAATTAAGACCCTCCCCAAACTTGTGAACAGCACTCATACATGGTCAACATGGGAAAGACAAAGGAGCATTCCAAGGCCATCAGAGACAAGATCGTGGAGGGTCACAAGGCTGGCAAGGGGTACAAAACCCTTTCCAAGGAGTTGGGCCCACCTGTCTCCACTGTTGGGAGCATCATCCGGAAGTGGAAGGCTTATGGAACTACTGTTAGCCTTCCACGGCCTGGACAGCCTTTGAAAGTTTCCACCCGTGCCGAGGCCAGGCTTGTCCGAAGAGTCAAGGCTAACCGAAGGACAACAAGGAAGGAGCTCATGGCAGTGGGGACATTGGTTTCAGTCAATACCATAAGTAACGTACTCCACCGCAATGGTCTCCGTTCCAGACGAGCCCGTAAGGTACCTTTACTTTCAAAGCGTCATGTCAAGGCTCGTCTACAGTTTGCTCATGATCACTTGGAGGACTCTGAGACAGACTGGTTCAAGGTTCTCTGGTCTGATGAGACCAAGATCGAGATCTTTGGTGCCAACCACACACGTGACGTTTGGAGACTGGATGGCACTGCATACGACCCCAAGAATACCATCCCTACAGTCAAGCATGGTGGTGGCAGCATCATGCTGTGGGGCTGTTTCTCAGCCAAGGGGCCTGGCCATCTGGTCCGCATCCATGGGAAGATGGATAGCACGGCCTACCTGGAGATTTTGGCCAAGAACCTCCGCTCCTCCATCAAGGATCTTAAGATGGGTCGTCATTTCATCTTCCAACAAGACAACGACCCGAAGCACACAGCCAAGAAAACAAAGGCCTGGTTCAAGAGGGAAAAATCAAGGTGTTGCAGTGGCCTAGTCAGTCTCCTGACCTTAACCCAATTGAAAGCTTGTGGAAGGAGCTCAAGATTAAAGTCCACATGAGACACCCAAAGAACCTAGATAACTTGGAGAAGATCTGCATGGAGGAATGGGCCAAGATAACTCCAGAGACCTGTGCCGGCCTGATCAGGTCTTATAAAAGACGATTATTAGCTGTAATTGCAAACAAGGGTTATTCCACAAAATATTAAACCTAGGGGTTGAATAATAATTGACCCACACTTTTATGTTGAAAATTTATTAAAATTTAACTGAGCAACATAACTTGTTGGTTTGTAAGATTTATGCATCTGTTAATAAATCCTGCTCTTGTTTGAAGTTTGCAGGCTCTAACTTATCTGCATCTTATCAAACCTGCTAAATCTGCAGGGGGTTGAAGACTACTTGTAGGCACTGTATATATATATACATACATACACACACACACATATATATACATACATACAGTGAGCTATATATATTAAATATATATATAGATATAGATAGATACGTATATAACATACAAATGACACATCCCATGTATCTGACAAGGACTTGCTGATTTTGCCGGGAAGCTGCATCCGGTGATTGACACTCCAATTTTCATTGATGTATAATTCTTTAGAGTTACAATAAATTGAATCATTGTTGCTGGTTACTGCAAATGTTTCTGTGAAATCCGTGATCTTGTCGTAATGAACATGACATTGTAGATTCCTCCGCATTAAATATTTTGTACTTCTATTATTCATTAATTACATTACAGCGCTCATACTAATTTGTAGCGCGCGGTTAATGATCACGTGTTCATGTTAGATACGGTTACTGTCGAAGGATGAATTGGACCTCGAGAGAGTTTTTTCTGTTTAATCTATGAGAATTTCTTCAATAACAGCTGCTTTCTGTCTCATCTCATAATCATCATCTTATTTTTATTGTTGAAATACATCCTTTTAATTATTAACATCCATCAGTTTTTTGCACTTAATCAAGTCTCATCATTGCACTCATTTTGGTAAAAACAAACAAAAAAAACCCAGCAAAACATAAAAACATTAAAATGTATTATTAGTTAAAAATGTAAAGTCATTAAAACAGCAAATTTGTAACCTTTTCCTCATTGTCTTTTTCTGTAAAATGCTGTTAAAACTGCTTTTAGTACATATTCCTATATACTATGTCCAGTAACTGGACCAATTCTCATGTTTTGTCTATTACCTTGATCATCATTTGGTCAGCACTATAGGAACTGGAATGTCCTTTCCCTCACTTTACAGTTTATATTGCTCCTGCCATTGTCCAATGGCTTGTATGACCCAAATTGAAGGCACAGTCCTCTGTTAGCCCTATAGTTCCTTGAAAAAGGATTTATAACCCATGAACTTCTCCACATTCTTTCACATGACACCCACAAAGCCATTTGTGTACTGGCCCCCTTTGGTGAAGGATCTGCTGAGGATTAGTCCTGAAGTTGGATCTTCTCCATTTTCGGTTGTATTCCCGTTTATCTCACCTACCCTCTTGTTGTATTCGTGCAGGGGTGGGCCTAGTGAGCTGTACTGACCCCCTCCTTAGCTAGGACTATAGTAGGGTTTTTTTAGGGCTTCAGATATTCCTGCTCAGCGACAGGTGCAGAGCCTGTATAGGGTCTGTCGAGGAGTGCAGGGTACATCGCCAGATGAAGGCAGGAGGTGTCCATCTACCCTCTCACTTGCGCAGGGCCCACCACTCTTATTGTGTTCTTGGTGTTTTTCCTTGTTTGTGGTGTTATTGTTGGGTGTTTTTATTTGCACCTCAAACATTTGTTGGTCTGAATGCACTCTCCACTCTCGAAGTGTGACATTAATGTTGAAGATCTATGTGTGTGTTGATGTTGCAAAGCTGTGTGTATATTGATGTTGCACAGCTGTGTTGTCAAGCTACCACTAGGGGGCGCAGGGACTCAAGTAGGAAAAGAACTCCGGAGTGTAGTTAGACACGAGCCCATTAGAGGTCGCTAACAAGAGCAGGGATAGTCCATCAGTCAGGGTCTAAGCCAGGAAGTCACGTTGGTACTTAGGAGCAAACAAGCCAAAGTCAAAGAGGCGAGGTCGGATACCGGGAGAGCAAGTAAGCACAGGGGAGGACGTGGGGAACTGAGGACAGGACAGGAGACCGGAAGACAGGAAGGTGTGGACAAAATGACGGGTAGTTCGGACGGAGGTATGGACAGGCAGGAGGAAAGGAGATAAGGACATTCCGGGGAAACAGAGGTCAGGTCAGGGGGATGGAGGTCAGGTCAGGTCAGACAAGAGGGATGGAAGTCAGGACGGGCAAGAGGAGCAGTGGTCAGGACAAACAGTACCAGGTAGCAGCCTAAGAACCAGAGAATGTCTCCTCCTCCTAGAGGCAGGATACATGCACCGGCTCTGGAATGACAGAGCCGTGCATGAATCATGACATGTATGAGTTGGTGTTGCATAGCTGTGTGTGTGTAGATGTGGATTAACTGTATGTGTTGATGTTGCAGAGCTGTAAGAGTCTAGATGTTGAAGAGCTGTGTCCATATCGATGTTGCAGATCTGCGTGTGGGTTGATGTTGCAGAGTTGTGTGTTGTTGATGTTGCAGATCTATGTGTTGATGTTGTTAATCAATGCGTGGGTTGATGTTGCAGATCTATGTGTTGATGTTGCAAATCTGTGTGTGGGTTCATGTTGCAGATCTATGTGTTGAAGTTGCTAATCAGTGTGTGGGTTGAAGTTGCAGATCTATGTGTTTGTGACGCCCTGGCAAAACCAGGTTGTCACAGAGGTTGCACAAATCTTCCAGGTGCAGGACTCCATCCTCTTGGCATACAAACACAAACCCACACCCAGGTACATAACACCAGCCAGTAAAGCCTAGTCACTCCCCATGACAATAGGGACACACAAGTGGGTGGGATCAGGCGGATGGGAGCGCCCACCTAGGGGTCAGTCTTGAGGTGTTCTGGGAGGGAACAAGAGAGTTCAGTGTGGAGTGAGGAAGTGAGAGGAGTGTGGAGTGACAGCGGAGTCAGGGGTTGGAGCCCCTGGACTACCGGACCACTGACTAGGTGGCAGATGGCAGACAGGGCCACAGGCGACGGAGATCCGGTCACGGGAGACCTTAAGTGGATCAGGGCAGGGTTGTAGCCCGCCGGTGCTAACAGCGGGAATCTGTTCCTGAGGCCGTGCACAGTCGGGGTGCTTAGATCCTAGGGCGAGGAAGGATTCAAGCCCCTTGTCAATTAGCCAGCTGGGGACAAGATTCCATGTCTTGTCCCACCAGCAAGCCCAGAGAGCGAAACGGAAGCCCACCGCGGGGGATGGGGTGTCTGCCAGAACCCAGAGATCCCACGGGTCAGATTTCGCGTGCCACGGCTCCCAACATACAAAGTTACCGGGAGTGGACTTCCCCATTCCAAGTGGAGTTGTCCTGTTGAAGACACAAACACTGAGTGCAGGAGTAAGGGACCCCTGTTTGCTGCATCAGGGTGTGGGACCCGAATACATCCGCCGGAGGTTACCGGTCACTGGCAATTTGGTTTACCACTGGACTCTGTGTGCAATCCTTTGGAACTGTGAGTACACCATTCCGACCTTGCATGACACTCTCCGCAGCATACTTCTCCCGCACACTTGGGCCCCGGGACAACACCTCCCCTACCCGTGGAGGGGGATACCATCCTGCTGCCCCTCTCCATTAGCCCCGGGCGTCCCATATCCAGGCAGCGGCAGGTGCTACCAACTCTCATCGCAACCCATGGGTGGCGTCACTGACAAACTTTTCCCCCCTGTAAATACACCCTTCCTACGGTTGTGAGGACGGACGGCAGCACGAGCCCGGGTCCAGCTACCACTTGAGCCACAGTAACGAACCCGGATCCGAGCAGCCCCCTGCAGCGGTCTCGCCCCCGTTCGCAACATTTTGATGTTGCAAACCTGTGTGTGGGTTGATGTTGCAGAACTGTGTGTTGTTGATGTTGCAGTCTATGTGTTGATGTTGCAGAGCTGTGTGTGGGTTTGATGTTGCAGAACTGTGTGTAACATTATTGGATTTCACTAGGAGAATATTTCTATGTGGGCACAAATAAAGGACTGGGCAATGTTATGTTATGGTACAGTGTGTGTGTGTGTGTGTGTGTGTGTGTGTATGTATGTGTGTGTGTGTGTATGTGTGTGTGTATGTATATGTGTGTGTGGATATATGTGTGTGTGTATGTATGTGTGTGTGTGTGTATGTGTGTGTGTATGTGTGTGTGTGTGTGTGTGTGTATGCGTGTGTGTATGTGTGTGTGTATGTATGTGTGTATGTGTGTGTGTGTGTATATATATGTGTGTGTGTGTGTATATATACAGTGCCTACAAGTAGTATTCAACCCCCTGCAGATTTAGCAGGTTTACACATTCGGAATTAACTTGGCATTGTGACATTTGTTCTGTAGATCAGCCTGGAAGTGTGAAATGCACTGCAGCAAAAAAGAATGTTATTTCTTTTTTTTTTTTTTTTTTTTTAAATTGTGAAAAGTTTATTCAGAGGGTCATTTATTATTCAACCCCTCAATCCACCAGAATTCTGTTTGGTTCCCCTAAAGTATTAAGAAGTATTTCAGGCACAAAGAACAATGAGCTTCACATGTTTGGATTAATTATCTCTTTTTCCAGCCTTTTCTGAGTAATTAAGACCCTCCCCAAACTTGTGAACAGCACTCATACTTGGTCAACATGGGAAAGACAAAGGAGCATTCCAAGGCCATCAGAGACAAGATCGTGGAGGGTCACAAGGCTGGCAAGGGGTACAAAACCCTTTCCAAGGAGTTGGGCCTACCTCTCTACTGTTGGGAGCATCATCCGGAAGTGGAAGGCTTATGGAACTACTGTTAGCCTTCCACGGCCTGGACAGCCTTTGAAAGTTTCCACCCGTGCCGAGGCCAGGCTTGTCCGAAGAGTCAAGGCTAACCCAAGGATAACAAGGAAGGAGCTCCGGGAAGATCTCATGGCAGTGGGGACATTGGTTTCAGTCAATACCATAAGTAACGTACTCTACCGCAATGGTCTCCGTTCCAGACGAGCCCGTAAGGTACCTTTACTTTCAAAGCGTCATGTCAAGGCTCGTCTACAGTTTGCTCATGATCACTTGGAGGACTCTGAGACAGACTGGTTCAAGGTTCTCTGGTCTGATGAGACCAAGATCGAGATCTTTGGTGCCAACCACACACGTGACGTTTGGAGACTGGATGGCACTGCATACGACCCCAAGAATACCATCCCTACAGTCAAGCATGGTGGTGGCAGCATCATGCTGTGGGGCTGTTTCTCAGCCAAGGGGCCTGGCCATCTGGTCCGCATCCATGGGAAGATGGATAGCACTGCCTACCTGGAGATTTTGGCCAAGAACCTCCGCTCCTCCATCAAGGATCTTAAGATGGGTCGTCATTTCATCTTCCAACAAGACAACGACCCAAAGCACACAGCCAAGAAAACCAAGGCCTGGTTTAAGAGGGAAAAAATCAATGTGTTGCAGTGGCCTAGTCATTCTCCTGACCTTAACCCAATTGAAAACTTGTGGAAGGAGCTCAAGATTAAAGTCCACATGAGACACCCAAAGAACCTTGATAACTTGGAGAAGATCTGCATGGAGGAGTGGGCCAAGATAACTCCAGAGACCTGTGCCGGCCTGATCAGGTCTTATAAAAGACAATTATTAGCTGTAATTGCAAACAAGGGTTATTCCACAAAATATTAAACTTAGGGGTTGAATAATAATTGACCCACACTTTTATGTTGAAAATTTATTAAAATTTAACTGAGCAACATAACTTGTTGGTTTGTAAGATTTATGCATCTGTTAATAAATCCTGCTCTTGTTTGAAGTTTGCAGGCTCTAACTTATTTGCATCTTATCAAACCTGCTAAACCTGCAGGGGGTTGAATACTACTTGTAGGCACTGTATGTGTGTGTGTGTGTGTGTGTGTGTGTGTATATATGTGTGTGTGTGTGTGTGTGTGTGTGTGTATGTGTGTGTGTGTGTATGTGTATATATGTGTGTGTGTGTGTATGTGTGTGTATATGTGTGTGTGTGTGTATATATATATATGTGTGTGTGTGTGTGTGTGTATATATGTGTGTGTGTGTATATATGTGTGTGTGTGTGTGTATATATGTGTGTGTGTGTATATATGTGTGTGTGTGTGTGTGTGTTTTGCTCTTTCTTCTCATTCAGATTCAAGAGTTATTTCTATATTCAGCACTTAGGTAGGTATGGCAAATCTCCCTGTCATTGTTAAGGTGGTGGCACTGAACCATTAAACAGAATTCTAGTGGCCTTTTCCCCGACTGCAGGATACTAAAATGTATATCTATTAATAATACAGCCCACAGATCTTACTGAGTTTCAAGGACAGGGGAAAATATGCTAAAACATACATAAAGCAGAAGGATGGGAAAATATTAATGATTACCTTTAACAATTCTGTTCACACATGAATAAAGATGAAAGCTTCACTAAAATCCAACAATGTCAGAGAGGAACCACGGAAATCACTGCACGTTTAACACTATTTTACAGAATGTAAAATGTATGAGCTTGTTCCTGGGCTAAGGCACAGATTGTTCCTGAGATTTTATGAAATAGCACAACTGATATTGTTGGCAGAATTATCGAGGTCTGGTTGTAAAATGTGTTCTCTGCAAGTACGAGAAACAAAACGTTAATAGGAAATGCTGTTGTAATGCTGCCACCAGGGGGAGCCAGAGCTCTGTAGCATAATACACTACACAGAGCAATGAGAACCAGAAAGTGAATTCACAGCGTTCTCATGCATTACCTCAAAGCACAGCTGAGAAGCAGAGCTGCAGAGCATGCAAGGAATAGTCACACAGGCTGGGTCAAACACCGTACGGGCAGAAGCAGGACCGGAGGGACGAGCAAATGCGGAGTCAAAGTCAGGCCAAGGTCAGTACCAAAGGAAGCAACCGAGTGGGGAAATAGGAGAGGGGACAGAGGACAGGAGGGACGACCAGGGGACAGAACACAGACAAGGGCACGGGGGCACAGGAACAGACAGATCAGGATATCACTCACAGGACCAGCAATCACAGGCAAAGCACTGCCAAGCTTATAGCCGGCACTGGTTCACTGGAAATGCCAGCTTTTAAGGCATCCAGGGTCTGGAAGTGAGGCTCGAGAGAAGGCTCCGCCCCCTAGCCATGTGGACAGGGAGGCGAACCATGACAGCTGTGTTATATAATATACAGTGTGTCCACCCATATCCTGTCCACTGCCATTAACTTGAGAACGGCGGCAGCTATAGGCATAGAAGTGGTGTCTAGGTATAGTAAAGTAGCCATGCGCTACGCAATGAAACCACCTATAGTGCCACCTGGTGGAAAACAGCGGAGTCAGCATTTTTATCTCGAAAACGGAACGAGATAGAGAAAAAAAAGTGAATTACAAAGTTGTAGGACATCATCAATTCAATACGAATCGACACCTTGCATACAGAAATGCTGTGATTAGAACGTGTAAAACTCACAAGGCTGCGGACGTGAAGCGATACCTCATGGAGACCTTCCTACAAGTCATTGGGTATGGTGGCTGTGTGGAGTGGCCTCCACCTCACCTGACCTGACCCCATTGGACTTCTTTCTGTGAGGTCACATCAAACAGCAGGTGTATGCGACCCCTCCACCAACATTGCAGGACCTACGACGACGTATCACAGAGGCTTGTGCAAACGTGTCACCTACCATATTGCACAACGTGCAGCAGATACAGTATGCTGTGCAGAGGCCAGATGTGCATTGCAGCTGACGGGGGCCACTTTGAGCATCAAAGTTAAATGAGCGCCATATGCGTGACCAGCATTCAATGTTTTGGGGGGTCATGGGTTTCATATCAGCATTTCTGTATGCAAGGTGTCGATTTGTATTGAATTGATGAAGCCCTACAATTTTTTAATTCACTTTTTTTCTCTATCTCGTTCCGTTTTCGAGATAAAAATGCTAACTCCGCTATTTTCCACCAGGTGGCGCTATAGGTAGTTTCATTGCGTAGCACATGGCTACTTTACTATACCTAGACACCACTTCTATGCCTATAGCTGCCGCCGTTCTCAAGTTAATGGCAGTGGACAGGATATAGGTGGACACAGTGTATACAGAGGCATGCAAAAGTGTGGGCACCTCTGGTCAGTATTACTGTTATTGTGAACAGTTAAGCAAGTCAAAGATGAAATGAGCTCTAAAAGGCATAAAGTTAAAGATGACACATTTCATCTGTATTTAAGGAAAAAAATGAAAATTTTATTTTCATCTTTTACATTTTTAAATTATGGATGATGCAAAAGTTTGGGCACCCTGCATGGTTAATACCTAGTAGTGCCCCTTTGGCAGGTATCACAGCTTGTAAACGCTTTTTGTAGCAGACAAGTATTCTTGTTTGAGGGATTTTCATCCATTCTTCCTTAGATAGGTCTTCTAGTTCTGTGAGATTCCTGGTTCATCTTCCAGTTCTGTGAGATTCCTGGCTCATCTTCCAGTTCTGTGAGATTTCTGGCTCGTCTTCCAGTTCTGTGAGATTCCTGGCTCATCTTCCAGTTCTGTGAGATTCCTGGCTCATCTTCCAGTTCTGTGAGATTCCTGGGTTATCTTCCAGTTCTGTGAGATTCCTTGCTTGTCTTTCAGTTCTTTAAGATTCCTGTCCCATCATCAATTTCTTTCTTTGAGATTCCTGGCTCGTCTTCTAGTTCTGTGAGATTCCTGGCTCATTTTCCAGTTCTGTGAGATTCCTGGCTCATCTTCCAGTTCTGTGAAATTCCTGACTCGTCTTGCAGTTCTGTGAAATTCCTGGCTCATCTTCCAGTTCTTTGAGATTCCTGGCTCATCTTCTAGTTCTGTGAGATTCCTGGGTTATCTTCCAGTTCTTTGAGATTCCTGGCTCATCTTCCAGCTCTGTGAGATTCCTGGCTCGTCTTTCAGTTCTGTGAGATTTCTGGCTCATCTTCGAGTTCTGTGAGATTCCTGGCTCCTCTTCCAGTTCTGTGAAATTCCTGGCTCGTCTTGCAGTTCTGTGAAATTCCTAGCTCATCTTCCAGTTCTTTGAGATTCCTGTCTCGTCTTCTAGTTCTGTGAGATTCCTGGGTTATCTTCCAGTTCTTTGAGACTCCTGGCTCGTCTTCCAGTTCTGTGAGATTGCTGGCTCGTCTTCCAGTTCTGTGAGATTCCTGGCTCCTCTTCCAGTTCTGTGAGATTCCTGGCTCCTCTTCCAGTTCTGTGAAATTCCTGGCTCGTCTTGCAGTTCTGTGAAATTCCTAGCTCATCTTCCAGTTCTTTGAGATTTCTGGCTCGTCTTCTAGTTCTGTGAGATTCCTGGGTTATCTTCCAGTTCTTTGAGATTCCTGGCTCATCTTCCAGTTCTGTGAGATTCCTGGCTCGTCTTCCAGTTCTGTGAGATTCCTGGCTCGTCTTCCAGTTCTGTGAGATTCCTGGCTAATCTTCCAGTTCTGTGAGATTCCTGGCTCGTCTTCCAGTTCTGTGAGATTCCTGGCTCGTCTTCCAGTTTTGTGAGATTTCTGGCTCATCTTCCAGTTCTGTGAGATTCCTGGCTTATCTTCCAGTTCTGTGAGATTCCTGGCTTATCTTCCAGTTCTCTGAGATTCCTGGCTCGTCTTCCAGTTCTGTGAGATTCCTGGCTAATCTTCTAGTTCTGTGAGACTCCTGGCTCGTCTTCCAGTTTTGTGAGATTCCTGGCTCGTCTTCCAGTTTTGTGAGATTCCTGGCTCATCTTCCAGTCCTGTGAGATTCCTGGTTCATATTCCAGTTCTGTGTGATTCCTGGCTCATTTTCCAGTTATGTGAGACTCCTGGCTCATCTTCCAATTTTGTGAGATTCCTGGCTCGTCTTCCAGTTCTGTGAGATTCCTGGCTCATCTTCCAGTTCTCTGAGATTCCTGGCTCATCTTCCAGTTCTGTGAGATTCCTGGCTCATCTTCCAGTTCTGTGAGATTCCTGGCTAATCTTCCAGTTCTGTGAGATTTCTGGCTCATCTTCCAGTTCTGTGAGATTCCTGGCTTATCTTCAAGTTCTCTGAGATTCCTGGCTCGTCTTCCAGTTCTGTTAGATTCCTGGCTAATCTTCCAGTTCTGTGAGATTCCTGGCTCGTCTTCCAGTTCTGTGAGATTCCTGGCTCGTCTTCCAGTTTTGTGAGATTTCTGGCTCATCTTCCAGTTCTGTGAGATTCCTGGCTTATCTTCCAGTTCTCTGAGATTCCTGGCTCGTCTTCCAGTTCTGTGAGATTCCTGGCTAATCTTCCAGTTCTGTGAGATTCCTGGCTCGTCTTCCAGTTTTGTGAGATTCCTGGCTCGTCTTCCAGTTTTGTGAGATTCCTGGCTCATCTTCCAGTCCTGTGAGATTCCTAGTTCATCTTCCAGCTCTGTGTGATTCCTGGCTCATTTTCCAGTTATGTGAGACTCCTGGCTCATCTTCCAATTTTGTGAGATTCCTGGCTCGTCTTCCATTTCTGTGAGATTCCTGGCTCATCTTCCAGTTCTCTGAGATTCCTGGCTCATCTTCCAGTTCTCTGAGATTCCTGGCTCATCTTACAGTTCTGTGAGATTCCTGGCTCATCTTCCAGTTCTGTGAGATTCCTGGCTCGTCTTCCAGTTCTGTGCGATTCCTGGCTCATCTTGCATGCTCTGCTTTTTTGAGGTCTAGCCACAGATTTTCAATCATGTTCAGATCAGGCACTGTGAGGGCTCTTGTAAATCCTTCCGCTTGTGTCTTTTGAGGTCATCTATTGTGGATTTTGACATGTGTTTAAGATTATTATCCATTTGTGGAAGCCATCCTCTTTTCAACTTCGCTTTTTTTACAGATAGTGTTATATTTGTATCAAGAATTTGTTGAAATTTCATTGAATCCATCCTTCCCTATACCCTTGAAATGTTCCCGATGTCATTGGCTGCAGCACAACCCCAAAGCATGATTGATCCACCTCCATCCTAAATGGTTGGCGAGATATTCTTTTCCTGAAATTATGTGCTCTTTTTTCTCCACACATGCCTTTGATCATTATGGCCAAAGAGTTCTATTTTAACCTCGTGTTCCACAGGACTTATTTACTTATATCCGAAATGCAGCAAGCTTGTGTAGATGTTCATTTGCATACCTCTGTATCTGAATTTTATGGTGAGGATGCAGGTGAGGTTTTCTTCTGATGACTCTTCCATGAATTCCATATTTGTGCAGGTGTCACTGGACAGTTGAACAATGTACCACAACTCCAGAGTCTGTTAAAACTACCTGAAGGTCTTTTGCAGTCAAGCAGGGGTTCTCATTTGCCTCTCTACTAAACCTGCAATCAGCTTGTGCAAAAAATTTGCTTTGTCTTTCAGACCTTACCTTGACCTCCACTGTTCCTGGAAACTGCCATTTCTTAATTACATTTCGAGCTGAGTAAAAGGCAACTTGAAAACGCTTTGCTATCTTCTTATAGCCTTCTCCTGCTTTGTGGGCCTCCACCATTTTCATTTTCAGAGTGCTAGGCAGCTGCTTAATAGAAACCATGTCTGCTGTTTTTTGGCACCAGGTTAGAGTAGGCTGGGTTTTTGTAAAGCTGTAAAATTTGCATTTCCTGGCCTTTCCCAACGATGATAGTTAACAATCCATAATCCCAACAGGCTAATTAAGGTTTGAAACCTCAGTCAAAATTATTTGATCACACAAATCTCCAAGGGTATTCAAACTTTAGCATTCCTGCATTTTCCTGTTTGCAATTTTTTAATTCTAAAAGATGAAAATATTTTTTGCACTAAAATATAGAGGAAATGTGTCATTTTTAAATGTATGCCATTTAGAGATCATTTCATCTTCAACCTGCGTAATGGTTTACAATAACAGTAATTTTGACCAGAAGTGCCCAAACTTTTGCATGCGACTGTATGGTATGGAATGGATCACTACGAGCTATTCTCCAAATCTAATAAGTTCACATGAGCCATAAAGAAGTCTTCTTGGGGGAACGTCACATGGGTCCTACTCCTGAGATTATGGTGTGAGGTGTTATAATGTACACTACCGGGACCCCTATAGTCTTCATGCCAGGGACAACTGGCATTACATTGATTTGGTTGTGGAATCAGTGGTACAGCCATTTCCTCATAGTGTCCCAGGAGCCCTTTTTCAACACGAAAATACCAGGCCGCATGTTGATGGTGTCACTGTAAGCAGCCTTCATGGCCGAAATGTTCTACCATTGCCTGCAGCATCTCCGGACTTGTCTCCCCAAACGCTATCAACCTGCAGATAAGGGCTTAATCGGCAGATTAATAAGGTTCAAACGCTGCCCTACAGCCATACTGAAAGCCCGGCTACTGAAAGGAGATGAACTTTATTCTTCCTGGCAGGCTCTGGCTTTTAGTCATAGAGGTCCAGGCGGAGCAGCTTTATTCACCGCTTAGTGCATAGTGAGTGATGACTGTAATCGTGCCCCAGGATAGACTGACAGCCAGCTGTACAGTGCATGAATAAAGATGGCCGACAGTGGGCGGTTACAGCTGCCACTCACTATGCATTGAGTGGTGACTAAAACCGCGCTGGACACTCCTCTATGACTGAAAGGCAGAGACTGCAGGAGAAATAAAAGTTAATTTCCTCCCAGCGGCTGAATTTTCAGTGCAACAGCTGGGTAGCTTTGGGATGCTATTAATCTATAGATTAATTCAATATCTGCAGGGTAATAGCATATGGGGACATAACAGCTTCCCTTTAGTGTCATCTATTCCATTGAGGATGGTAGCTGTGGGCAAGGTACTCGTCTTCTGCGCCCCTACACGCTACATGAAAATGGGGTCCTGGCTAGGTGTTTGTGCTTCTGACCTGGTTGTGACATGGGCGATATGCCATTGCAGATGACAGGCCACACTCTCAGCTCCCCATAAGGGAACTCGTGTCCCAATATAGAGATCATAACTCACTTCTGTTGGGGTAGTCTTCTCCGTAGTCAAGTGTTCACTAGCGTCCGATACAAGTCTTTCTCTTTCTGTCCCCCTTTATAAGGGCTTTCTTCACTGAACAAAAATATAAATGCAATCAAGATACTGATTAGACAGCATGATTGTTGCACAGGTGTGCCTTAGGCTGGCCAGCATGATTATTGCACAGGTTTGCCTTAGGCTGGCCAGCATGTTTATTGCACAGGTGTGTCTTAGGCTGGTCGCAATAAAAGGAAATTCTAAAATTTGCAGTTTTATCACACAGCACAATGCTACAGATGTTGCAAGTTTTGAGGGTGTGTGTAGGTGTCATGTTGACTGCAGGAATGTCCACCAGAGCAGTTGCCCGTGAATTGAATGTTCATTTGTCTACCATAATCCATCTCCAAAGGAGTTTCAGAGAATTTGGCAATACATCCAACCGGCCTCACAACTGCAGACCACGTGTAACCACACCAGTCCAGGACCTCCACATCCAGGATCTTCACCTCCAAAATCATCTGAGTGCAAGAGGACACCCGGCAATTGGTGCAACACAAAGGAAAAACTAAGGAAGAAGTACAATGGAAGGCCCTGGTGATAGGGAGAGGGAAACAGGGTCACCGCCTAACACTCACCTGGGTTTGATTCCTGCACTCCGTAACGTCCGTAAATGGGTCCTTCCCTTCATGGGCCATCAAGTTCCTAGGACCTCACTGGGCCTGAGCTCACCTTGACTAGTTAAAAACAAAAATCAAGAAAGTTGGGCACTGCAGCACTGGGCTGTGTAGTGGAGCCGTACTCACAGGTAGCAGTGGTCAGCTGTTCCAGGACTTCTTAGCTGCTCCAGGTGGTGCTCTGCTTGCAGCGTGGTGAAGCCGCACCCTTGCGCCTTGGTCTGCCGCACCCGCATTCCCCTCTCCCCCACCTGATGTTATCTGTATACACAGAATAAACATTGCAAATTCCCAGAGTGAGCTGCTGCTTTTCCTTCTTTACCTGGATCACCTTGACTAGTGTGAAGGCCAGCAAGACACAAATCTCATTACTGCAATAAATCAACACGAAGAAAGTAAGACAATTGGGTTGGGAAAAACACAACAAATATCACTCGTTGGTTTGTCCAGAAGGAAACCTCACAGCTGCAACTGAAATGAACACCTCAGCTTCTCCAGAGAAGGGCTCCTTCAAAAAGGTCAGTATAAATGAAGTATAACCAGCATGGAGTGAAACCAGGAGTGGGTAAATATAGCAGAAGGGAGTGATAAAACACTGCAGCTGTATTTAAGGCTATGAGCAATCTCAACCAGAAGGGAATAGGTCCTTAATCCAGCCACTCCAATACAAGATAACAGTCAAGTGGGTGCTCCACAGAGGATCTGCTATTGACTAAAACGCTGTGACCTTCTGATCCCAGATCCCCCGAAGGTCTCAGCAGGGTGCCACATATGTGACAGTTATATAATGGTCAGAAATCATGTTATATTTCATGTACACACATATGGCAGCTTATTCTGTGAAGTCTTTTTAGAGGACAGGTTCGTTTTAAGAAGTGATACTAGATGCTTCGTTTTTTTTCTTATAAAATCTGCCTCTTTCCTCTTTGAATCCCTCTATAAGTAGAGTAGTCCTGAGCGACAAGTAACCTACTGATAAAGATCCATGTACTGAATATGTATTCCAAGTGTCTGTTGCCAAAGCTTTGTGAAGATTTACACAGAGTGCAGCCGAAGAAGCTGAAGAATCTTCTGGCTCGGAACAGTATGACACTGAAGGTTAATTACATGTGTATGGTAGATTTACTGCTGTATGGCAGATCTGCCTGATCTATATGAAGCAAGAACGGGATTTCAAATTAACCTCTAAATGACCAGTCCTGAAAGCGCCAATTTCATTTATTTATTTATTTCCCATTTTTGCCTCTCCATTTTTCTGCAGCGCAAATATATTTATTTTTTTACTGACGTGACTACATGAGCCTTTGTTTTATGCAAAACCAATAGTTATTTTTTAGCAAAGCTTTGGTGTACGTTATATATTTCACAAAAAGCTATTTTTGTGGGGTTTTTTTTACTATTCATGTTACACTCAAATACCGTGTGTAATGAATTCTCTAGTTTATCTAGTATGTAATACATTTTCTATGAAAAAAAACCAACTTTTTTTAGATTTTATTTTTTTTTAGTGTGGACTTTTTAATTTTTTTTTTACATTTTTTGAATAGTTTTTATGCATATATTTTTCATACAATTCTTTCCCCAATAGATCATCAAAAATATCTGGTGACGTTTTTACTTTATGGAATTTTTTTTCCCCCACTGTAACTGGAGCATCCATAGGAGACCAAGTTACAGAGGAAATTAGGCCACAGAATTGATTTGGGTCAGCTAGGATTCAGCATCTTTTGCTATGTTGGCAGACCTCCAGCATCATCTCATCGCCAAATTCTACATAAGCATTTCCAAAGTCAATGCTCCCGCACACTACATAGCACTTAAAGAGAATATGTCTGCAGGTTTTTGCTATCTAATCTGAGAGCAGCATAACGTAGGTGCAGAGATCCTGATTCTAATGGTGTTTCACTTAAGGCCACGTCTCACTAAGCGACATTGCTAGCGACATCGCTGCTGAGTCACGTTTTTTGTGATGCAACAGCGATCTTGCTAGCGATGTCGCTGTGTGTGACATCCAGCAACGACTTGGACCCTGCTCTGAGGTCGCCGGTCATTGCTGAATGTCCTGGACCATTTTTTGGTTGTTGCTCTCCCGCTGTGAAGCACACATCGCTGTGTTTGACAGCGAGAGACCAACGATCTGAATGTGCAGGGAGCCAACTTCTGCGGACGCTGGTAACCAAGGTACACATCGGGTAACCAAGCAAAGAGCTTTGATTAGTTACCCAATATTTACCTTGTTTACCAGCATCTGCAGCTTCTAGAAGCCTGCTCCCTGCTCCCTGCACACGTAGCCAAGGTACACATCGGGTAACTATAAGCAAAACGCTTTGCTTAGTAACCCGATGTGTACCATGGTTATGAAGCACAGCGTCGTTACACTGGTCGCTGGTGGCTGGTGGCTGATCTCTGATCACTGTGGAGATCTGCCTGTTTGACAGCTCACCAGCGACCATGTAGTGACGCTCCAGCAATCCCTGCCAGGTCAGATCGCTGGTGGGATTGCTGGAGCGTCGACTAGTGTGACGGTACCTTTACTGGGGCTGCTTAGTGTAGTTTTGATAAAATCACTGTTTAATTTGTTTAATCAGAAGGACATTATCATTAGAGGGCTACTTGGCTGTCACGGGGTCCTTCTCCGATATCACACAATCAACAAATCAAGAGATGAGTGAACAATCCGAGGAACCTTTACTCCATGCAAACCAGAAGGTCCATAGAATCATAGAATGGTAGAGTTGGAATGGACCTCAAGGGCCATTGGGTCCAACCTCCTGCGAGTGCAAGTTTTCCTAAATCATCCCAGCTATATGTTTATCCACCTTCCGCTTGAAGATTTCCATTCATGGAGAGCTCACCACCTCCCGTGGTCGCCTGTTCCACTCCCTGACTGCCCTCACTCTGAGAAAGTTTTTCCTAATGTCTAATCTGAATCTCCTTCCTTTAAGTTTCATCCCATTGCTTCTTGTACTTCCTTGTGCTAATGAGAATAGGGTAGTTCCCTCTGCACTGTCACCTCCTTTCAGATATTTGTAGACCGCTATTAAGTCTCCTCTCAGCTTCTCTCTACTTTATGCTGTGCTCAGATCCTCATCATAGCAAAAACCTGGTGACAAAATCCCTTTAATGATCGCTATGTAGTTATCAAACTAGAAGACAGAAGTGGCAATAAACCATTTCTGTCTTCCACTCCGGGCTCCGGTTGTGTGCGACAGCTGGAAATGCGACCTACTCTTGCTAGTCTCAAGAGTAGGAGCAGAACCCATATTTGAGTAGAGTGATTACAACATTGCCTTGTAATGCTTCATTTTCCCTGTGGTGGCGCTGCAGGGAAATTAAAAACTTATTACTAGTGATAAGCGGACCCGGACTTTTTCAAAGGTTCCCGGACCCAGGATTCCGACTGCTTGATCCGGATCCGGCACTCAAGAAATTAGAAAAAAAAAAATAAAATAAGAGTGAAGCAAGCACTTCCTACTCACCGAGGCTCCTTCGTGACCTCCCTGGGCCGCTGATAATTGCTTGTTCATATGCACTGCTTTCCCATCCCACCAGTCGTCCTGGTGTCTATGATTGGTTGCAGTCAGACATGCCCCCAGTCTCTGTGACTGCGTCTGACTGCTTCCACTCACAGCAGTAGCGGGAGCAGAGATCTGCTCGTCCTGAGCCACTGCGTGAATCATGCACCAGGTGGCTCATGGTGAGTAGAGGAGGAACCATCGTGGGCGCATAGATCTGCTCACCCTGAGAAGCCTGGTGCGTGAATTATTTTGAACACGCCTCCCACTGCACGCAATCACAGGCGCCGGTGGGCGAGGAAAGCAGTGCATATGCATGACCAGTAACTAGTGACTTCCTGCGCGGCCTGAAAGCAGCGTACAGCCATGCCAGAGCCTTGGTAAGTCCACCACGCGCGCTCCCATTCCGCTATCCCTTCTACCACCATTTCTAATCTCCTGATTGTGCTCCCATAGACTTATATGGGGGCCGGATCCCTGACCAATGCCGGATTTTTAAAAAAAAAAAGAGAGCAGGTACCTGCCAATCCCAGTTATCTGCGAGTCCGCCCAGCTCTACTTATTACAGATTTAACCTGATCCATTATGATCCCAGCAGTTGAGCCCTCTGAGACCAGTTTATCAATGAGATTGCCTAAAGTAGATAAAGCCTTTAATATCATTTTATTATACAGTATATACTACAGATAGTTTAGGAATAGAAATCCCCTATAAAAAAAAGTGTTGACTTGTGCTTGTAGCTTGGAATAAGGAAGCCTGCGTGGGAATGCAGATATTGCTCATTACACGCATAGTGAGCAAGGATGGTTGACCTTAGGGAGATCAACATCCACCACTGCGGAGACACCATCACGTGTTTCTCAACGCAGTGATTCTAGAGCAATGCCCCCTGGGAAATATTCAAATCAAGAAGGCCTGCGGAGACACCATCACATGTTTCTCAACGCTGGCAGGAAACTAGCCAGGTCTTTCACCGGGAAGGAACAACCACGGGAAGGGCAGTCTCCAGTCAAGGAGACCACCTATGCCAAACATGGTATCCATCCACAGACAGCCGTTTCGGGGTATTTGCCCCTCATCAGTGTGGAGTAGGAATCTGGCTAGTGGGACATTGCCTAGTAAAAGACTATGTGAGCAAGGATGGTTGACCTTAGGGAGATCAACATCCACCACTGCGGAGACACCATCACGTGTTTCTCAACGCAGTGATTCTAGAGCAATGCCCCCTGGGAAATATTCAAATCAAGAAGGCCTGCGGAGACACCATCACATGTTTCTCAACGCTGGCAGGAAACTAGCCAGGTCTTTCACCGGGAAGGAACAACCACGGGAAGGGCAGTCTCCAGTCAAGGAGACCACCTATGCCAAACATGGTATCCATCCACAGACAGCCGTTTCGGGGTATTTGCCCCTCATCAGTGTGGAGTAGGAATCTGGCTAGTGGGACATTGCCTAGTAAAAGACTATGTGAGCAAGGATGGTTGACCTTAGGGAGATCAACATCCACCACTGCGGAGACACCATCACGTGTTTCTCAACGCAGTGATTCTAGAGCAATGCCCCCTGGGAAATATTCAAATCAAGAAGGCCTGCGGAGACACCATCACATGTTTCTCAACGCTGGCAGGAAACTAGCCAGGTCTTTCACCGGGAAGGAACAACCACGGGAAGGGCAGTCTCCAGTCAAGGAGACCACCTATGCCAAACATGGTATCCATCCACAGACAGCCGTTTCGGGGTATTTGCCCCTCATCAGTGTGGAGTAGGAATCTGGCTAGTGGGACATTGCCTAGTAAAAGACTATGTGAGCAAGGATGGTTGACCTTAGGGAGATCAACATCCACCACTGCGGAGACACCATCACGTGTTTCTCAACGCAGTGATTCTAGAGCAATGCCCCCTGGGAAATATTCAAATCAAGAAGGCCTGCGGAGACACCATCACATGTTTCTCAACGCTGGCAGGAAACTAGCCAGGTCTTTCACCGGGAAGGAACAACCACGGGAAGGGCAGTCTCCAGTCAAGGAGACCACCTATGCCAAACATGGTATCCATCCACAGACAGCCGTTTCGGGGTATTTGCCCCTCATCAGTGTGGAGTAGGAATCTGGCTAGTGGGACATTGCCTAGTAAAAGACTATGTGAGCAAGGATGGTTGACCTTAGGGAGATCAACATCCACCACTGCGGAGACACCATCACGTGTTTCTCAACGCAGTGATTCTAGAGCAATGCCCCCTGGGAAATATTCAAATCAAGAAGGCCTGCGGAGACACCATCACATGTTTCTCAACGCTGGCAGGAAACTAGCCAGGTCTTTCACCGGGAAGGAACAACCACGGGAAGGGCAGTCTCCAGTCAAGGAGACCACCTATGCCAAACATGGTATCCATCCACAGACAGCCGTTTCGGGGTATTTGCCCCTCATCAGTGTGGAGTAGGAATCTGGCTAGTGGGACATTGCCTAGTAAAAGACTATGTGAGCAAGGATGGTTGACCTTAGGGAGATCAACATCCACCACTGCGGAGACACCATCACGTGTTTCTCAACGCAGTGATTCTAGAGCAATGCCCCCTGGGAAATATTCAAATCAAGAAGGCCTGCGGAGACACCATCACATGTTTCTCAACGCTGGCAGGAAACTAGCCAGGTCTTTCACCGGGAAGGAACAACCACGGGAAGGGCAGTCTCCAGTCAAGGAGACCACCTATGCCAAACATGGTATCCATGGTAACCTTCCCGTGGTTGTTCCTTCCCGGTGAAAGACCTGGCTAGTTTCCTGCCAGCGTTGAGAAACATGTGATGGTGTCTCCGCAGGCCTTCTTGATTTGAACATTACACGCATAGGACAGGTGCATATTATAAGTACACATCGGAATACGCACTGCCACCTCTTATGTAACATACTCGCAGAATACATAACATAGTGCTGCGTGTGGGGGGATCTGAATGTGTGTTCCTGTATACCCAGCAGGAGCGGAGTAATTATAGATAACCAATCAAGCCTGCAGTGTTATTAAAGTCAGCCCAGCAGTGTTAATATTGTTGCAGGATTGTGTGGGAGCCGCTTGGCTCCTTTTCTCTATTGTATTCTCGTAGATTCAGATGTTTTCGCGCTTGATCTTGTGAAAGGTGAAATTATAGAAAGGACAGGTCAGAACAAAGTGTGGGAGGAAAGATTTCAGTAAAGGTCACTAGCCCTAAGTCCAAAACTTATTTCCAGGTGCCATGAATGTATAATAATTTGCTTTTTAATCTCAATAGGATCAAACATCTCTTCTGATTAATATCCAAATACAGTGGAACCTCGGTTAACGAGTAACCCAGTTAGCGAGTATTCCGCTTAACGAGCAAAGCTTGCTGTAAATTTGTAGCTCACTTTACAAGCAAGCTTTGCCGTATGAGCAAAATACTCACCGCACACACTTCCGGTTCCGTACATCCACCCAGCTCTGACCCGCTCTTACAGTCCGCACAAACACACACAAACACGTACAAACACGCACAAACACGCACATATTATGCTCACCTTACTTCCGTTCAATCGCCGGCCTCATAGTTCTTGTAGTTCGCCGCTACAGGATGTGTATCGGTAACCATCGCGACGAGGGAGGAACTTCCGCTGTCAGCCGCTACTCAAAGGCAGCGCTGACAATTCAGAGGCAAGCGCCTCCTGCCTTTGACGTCAGCGCTCTTGCAGCGGAAGTTCCGGCATCGGTCACGATTGTTACCCGATACACATTGTGACGGAGTCCTTCTCCCATATCACACAATCAACAGAGCGAGAGATGGATGAACAATCCAATAAGCATTTATTCCAAGCAAATCAAATGGTCCATAAGATAATCCACCACACAGAGGGTAAAATTAGTCCAGAAATATGAGTATAATCCATTAAGCGATAAATGTCCAGGTCTCTGTGGGTAGCCGCAGCTTTTCCCTCAGAGGTTCAATCTTCTTCCTTCTCTCTTCAAGTTCTCAAACAGACTGACAAATTCCCCAGGTAAGCAAAGTTTACAGAAGGTGGATCCCAGGCCCCTTCCTCCAGACTTAGGGCCAGGAACACTACAGGGGGTGATTACCTACAGACAATACAATGTACACACAAGCAATACAAATAATGGACAGTGAACCACGCCTAAACATTAACTCACATAAAATCGTACATGACCCAAAATATCCCACCATCACACACATCCTATACCGGCGAACCGCAAGAATCATGAGGCCGGCGATGGAATGGAAGGTAAGATGAGTATAACGTGTGTGCGTGTGGGTTTGTCTGTGTTTGTGCGTGTGTGGAATGGCACAATAGGGGACCAGGATGGGACATTTAACAAGTTGTGGAACGAATTGTAGGCATTGCAATGATTTCCTATGGGAAATCTTGCTTTGCTAGACAAGTAACTTGGTTAACAATCACAGTCCCAGAACGGATTGTTCTCATTAACCAAGGTTCCACTGTATAAATATTGGCTGGTGCTTTACAATGGCATAGGGTGGGAGGGTTCCAAATTCTATGGGGGGTGCAAAATTTTGGATGCCCTTCCAAGGATGGCAGAATCAGCCCCTAGTGAATCTTCACTGAGTGGCCGGCGAGTGCCAGTCATCACTAATGTTTTTTCTTTCTATTCCCAGAGAGCCCCTTTAAACAGGGTTTCCCCTGTTGCTCAGTTTGTTGTCACTAAAGGGAATCTATCAGCAGGTTTTGCTACCTCATCTGACACAAGGAGATTCTGAATCCAATAGTGTATCACTTAGATTATGGGATACAGCCGTTCTTACACAATGAAGGAATTGAGTTTGAACCATGTAGCTGAGCCCAGGGAGCTGACCCCACCAACACCAGGCTCTCCATAGAGATTGTGTATTGACTGTGAGGTGTCAATCACAGCAGGGGGCATGTCAGACTTCTCTGCACATGAGTTTCTAGTCCAGTAATATTAATCACAATGTAATAAAGCCATTAGTTTAAGTAAACAATTGCACACACACAGATAAGAGAGGCATAGTTGATTTTTGTTTTTAACCCCTACATCATGCTGTCCTCAGATTACATATCAAAAACCTGCTGAAAGATTCCCTTTAAGGGCACCTCATGGCAGTGGTATAGTAAGGGACAAGACAAGTATTTTGTGCCCCCTAACATATGGACCATTAACAGGTCAGTAATAAATCTTATCCTCCAAGCACATGCACTACATTTTAAGGAAATAATGATGTTCTTAGAGTTTGTTGTGGCGTCCCTGAGACTTCAGGCGCCACAGGGTATTGCACCTCCTTTAGGGTGTAGTACTTATCCCGGGTCCAAGGAAGGTCAGCACCGGTTTCACCAACAAACACATACAGATTACAGTGGGTTGCCCTCCCCAATGGGGACCGGGCCAGGGTCGGATCACAGTAGGGGGTTACCACAGCGGTTGGGTTTACAGGACGTCACCACTTTAGGGGCTCCCGATCCACTGGAACCAGGACTCAGGGTCAGGGAGAAGCAACCACCAGGGGGAGTTAGGAGCACACAGTGGGAAAAGCAGGTTGACCTAGAGAGTAGTGAACCAGCTGGTGGCAGCGCCTGGGGGCAACAGCTTGGACCACACAACACAACTAAAAAGAAGAACAGCTACAGACGCCGAGCAGAGCGGACGTGCCGCAAGGCAGCTCTGTGGGCCAAGGAGTTTCAACACGGTCGCTGGGGAGAAGCAGGCGGCTGTTGCTGTGCTCTGCATAGGTAGCAAGCAATAGAACAAAGCTCAACTGAGCATATTCAGAGCTCTATCATCTCAGTTTCTGCTTATGCAGAGTACAACACAGGGATGAGTTGGTCATTGGCTGCTGTGTTCTGCATAGGTAGCAACTGAGATAGGGCAATTCATCGTAATCAGAGTTTTGTTATCAGGTGCCGCCTTTGCAGAGCGCAACATCTGAAGACAAACTTACTTTGACTGCTTCGTTGCGAACCTGTGTCACCGATAGATTTAGATGTCAGAGCTTCCAATGATCTAGTTCACAAAACTCTAGGTGGGTATCCAAGAAGAAGTGCCATTGTGACAAAATATGTGCCCATACCCTCCCCTACACTATGCCACAACCAGGGTGAGCGTCACACCCCACTTCAGTGACAGCCGCATACATGAATCTATAATTTTTAATGAGATCTGTCCGTTATCATCTCCAATCAGAAATAAGGAAATTGAGGCCACAATGGCACCGGGTCTCTCCGCTCTTTATCAGTGGTGCACAAAAATGATGGGTGACCCATCGCAAACATGAAAATTAGTAGCTTTTACGTTCTGCTTGACACCGCCACTTTTCTTATCACCTGTCACTAGGTCCTCGGGCTTTCAACCCATTTCCAAAGACTGAAGCATATATTTTCCACTAATATCCGAGAATCGGTGAAAGATTTTTTTACATTTGTTACTATGCCCCAATTCTTCTTCTCATGCAATATCCAAGCACAGAGACATGCATGTATCCAAATATATTCACACATACGGGTAGATATATTCACACCTATACAAAGGCGTACAAACATATAGATGTAAACTGACTTACAAACAACCGACTTTCTCTTTCCTTCTGCTATGTGGCCTGTAAAGATAAGCAATTTCTTCAGCTTGCTCGTTCCTCAGATTACTGGGCAAAGAATCCATCTTCACGACATTATGGAACTGTGTTATATCACAATTTTCTGAAAAATACTACAATTTTCTCATAATTTTTCAAAAATTGCACAACGCTCTCTTCCATATGGTTGCATAGCAGTCTTTTGTAATGTGGAAGCGTCAACAGGACTCACAACTGACACCAAGAACACTCCAGTCTCTAATTTTTGTTCCAGGAGGCAGCACAATCTTGAACGTTTTGTAATGGAATTTTTTGACGTTTTTTGTATTCCCTCAGGTTCACTCAGGCCTTCCTAGGCACACTTTTCAACCATGTGCAGTCGGGCTGTGCTATCACACTTTTCTACTCACCCTTTCAGACTTGCTTTTGCTTGGTGTCAAATGTGCACTCATGTCCGGTCACCTCACTTATGGTAGCCTGGTAGCCTCAAAAGCCTCCCATGCTTCCCTCAGCTTCATGAGCATGACTTTTTCTGTCTTCAAAGACTCACCCTTTTTGCATGGTTGTCCCTCTGCAACAGAAACACGTTCAGGCCATGCACTTTTGTAGTAGGGGGGCTGCGCCCCACCATGTACATGTACAATGTTTTACAGATTGTTGAACATTATAAAATGTTTGAACCAATGGCTTCCATCTAGGGGTAAGTCGATTTTAGATTAGATATTATATAAGATAGGGTTAAGGTACTGGAAGGGCGGAGCGGCAGATGGCAAGTAATACTACAGGAGGAAAGGCTTAAGAGGGGACCAGTAGAGAATAGGGTTCAAGTGTGAGAAAACATAGTCTCAGTGTTAGGGCCAGTCAGGGAACCCTGAGGTAACCTCGAGAGGTCAGGAGCCTATGGCTCATCCCGGTGGCTTAGAGAGTCATCCGGACAGAAAGCCGTCGCGGCCCAGAATTGTATGAAGGTGAATAGAGTTAGGGGAAAGCAGACACAAACCCCCAGAGCTTGAGGACGAGATTGTAAAGTGGGAGTTCTGGTTCCGTACTTACACCGGCGTCCTGGTGCCAATGTCCCTGAACTCTCCTCACCCCTACCCAGCTGGGATACCGTTGCTATTTACTTTTGGTTGCTTGCATAGTTCCTTGTTCTGCTGCACTGCCACTCACATGTTGTTTGGTCCTCTGCTGTCCCGTATGGTCACAACGTGTGTTCGGTCCCTAGGTCCCAGACCCTGAGGTTGTCCTGCTCGGTTCCTGGTTAAAGCCTAGGGTGCATGAGCCCTCCCCTTCCCCTTTTGTATTGGGGCGGTGCATGCACCTTCAACTGGTGTCCCCAGTCTATGGCTGGGAGGCATTTATACAATAATTATTATTATTATTATTATTATTATTATTATTTATTTATAGAACACCAATAATTCCATGGTGCTGTAGGCATCTAGTATAAAAATTCCACTTCTCTGATGGGCAGGACTGAGCAACTGCTTTAGGTTACCTAACCTAGTCCTGTGTTGCTCCTGCCTTGTTGCTCTGGTCTGCCCATACTCAGCTCCAGTTCTGACTGCTATAGTTCTGGTATGCTGATGTCGAACCTGGACCTGTCCTGTGCAAGTGTTCCCCTGGTACCAGTTTATGATCTATTCCTGAATTCCTGCTGTTTTCTGTACCTGAAACCCTCTTGTGTCCTGTATCTGTGAATAAAGTCCTGTTTGTGTTTTAAACCTAAAGTCCAGAGTTCCTGCTTGCCTATGTCGCGGGCGGGGAGGGCGCTGCGCTCACCCACTGCTTGGGTCCGGCTGCTGCTTCTGCTCGCTCGCTCGGTGGCTCGAGCGGTAGGCCGGATCCCGGGGACTCGAGCGGCGCTCGTCGCCCGTAAGTGAAAGGGGTGGTTTGGTGTAGGGATATTGTCCATGACGCCACCCACGGTTTGTGGTGAGGTTGGGACACCACCGCTGCTCTGTACGGGGATCCCGGGAGCGTTGACAGGGAGCAGCTGAGATGTTTTCTCCCCTCCGTGGGTAGGGGGGGTTTTGGTGGTCCCGGGGCCCGGTGGTGGAGGTCGGAAGGTGGGATGTGGGGCCTGGCCGGGTGCAGGGTCGCGGGGCAGCGCGGTGCCAGACGGCACGGTGGTACTTACTCAGCCAGTAACGCACACGGAGTCTCTGGTAAAACAAACGGCTGGATGGACGAGTCCCACAGACGGCTGTGGCGGTCACTCCCGGTAGGTTAGCAGTAACTGTCCCTCCCTGCACCGGTGTTCTGTTCTCGGCCCCAATGGCTTCCCACTGATAGTCAACATACCACTGGGGAGCGGGCTAAGGGAGCCCTTCCTTTGCCCGCAGGCTCTGGCCCTGGGAGCTTTAGCTCTGGCGGTAGCTCTAGCTCCCTCACGGTTTGGACGGTTGCCTTCAGTCGGGTCTTTACTGCTGGGAAACCCCGTAGGTTCCCGTCGCTGACGGATTTGACCGGTTTTACGGCGACTCATAGCCTGGTCGGGGTTCGTAGGCCCTGCCGGATGGTGCTGGCTTCTCTTCGCTCCCCGATCCGGTACCGGCGGGCCACCGCCCGTCCCCGGTCCGTACAGTTGTACGTCAATCGGCCTCTCCTGCAGACGGTCACCACCGTCTGCCAACCTTGCTGTATGTGCCCGGGCCACGCACCCGGACACGGTCAGTCTGCTCCTCCACTACTACTTCCCTTGACTTCCTCTCTCTACTCCTTTCACTATCTGTCTGACCTTCTTTCCCGCCTCCAGGACTGTGAACTCCTCGGTGGGAGGAGCCAACCACCTGGCTCCGCCCCACCTGGTGTGGACATCAGCCCCTGGAGGGAGGCAACAAGGGTTTGTGTTTGACTTCGGTATTCCTAACCGTGGTGTGGGGTGTGTTGTTGCAGTACCTGTGACGTCCTGGCTTGTCCAGGGCGCCACATTCCCCCTTGGTTAAATGTAGACCGTCCGCGGGCTGCTCGTCCATCACCGGTTTTATCTTTGTTAACTGTAGAAAAATAGAAAACATATAAAAACATAACAGAAGCATTTCTTTATAACTTCTCATAACGGGAGGCACGGCACTTTTAACGTTACAAACGGTTGTCTTTTATTAACGGTAATGGCTTCCGCTCTCCCCCAGCCCAAACAACCTGGCCCTGATGCTGCCCCTAAGAAAATGGGCAGCACACCTTGCCCCAGTCCAGAAACAAATTGCCCGAGCGGGTACGGTCTCTTTCAGGGGACCCACGTCCATGGGGGACCTCTGACCCCTGGAGGATTGCCACCGGTTACGGTGGCCATCCCTTTCCTCCAGGCCCATCCTCCCAAATCAGCCTCTCCGGAGGCGGTCACGGTATCAAGCCAACAATTTATTTACACTCCACTAAGTTTGTGGTTGCCCTGCAAGTTCTCAGGCTTGTGCGTAAGAAGTTCCTTACGCAACGGTTGCAGAAAGTCCCTACGGGGACCAGATGCCAGCAACGACCGGTTCAATCACGGTGTCAATCTGATAAACTTCTTCGGTTGATTCAATCTTATCATTCAAACATTTAACAACATACAATAACATCTCACCCCTAAATGTTAGTCTCCCTGTACCTAAGTGGGGGTCGACCTAGGTTGGGACGTGTGGACCTACGAGGGCCAAGGTTGGTGGTGGTAGGCAGTGGAATAGAGGGCACAGCTAGTCCCTCCCCCCGGCTATCATGTGGGGCAGGCAGAGGCATAGGGGAGCTGGGTACAGGCACATCCCTGGGCGCTGGGGCATTAACGGCCACTTCCATCTCTTTTTCCTCCACGGGTTGTGGGAACAGTATTACAGGAAGGATCACTGCGCCGTTCTGTGTTGGCCAATCGGCCGGGAAATCGCACATCATGGTGTGGATTACCCCTTTCTCCTTCTCCTCAGCCGGTTCGGTGGTCGGGGCTTCAGTTGCCGTCCTCAATGGTGGGGGACACCTCTTCAGGTGATCTCGGGAAACTGTGGCCGAAGTCTTCCCCTGGTCACGGCTGATCTGGTAGGCCTTTCCATTCTCCCAATTGGTGGGCTGTATTACATATTGGGCCTCCTCCCACTGGTCGTCTAGCTTGTGGGTCCTTCGCTTTCGCTTCAAGACGACATCTCCGGGCAAGAAGGGACCTGCAGCCGCCTTTTTGTTGAAGCACTGCTCTTGCTGCTTCCGACTCTGGCACAAATTCTTTTCTACATAGTCCTGGACCTGTCGGTACTGTGCTCTTCGTTGGATGTCCCATCCCGCGGTCGAAGGGAGCGCTTCCGGGGCCTCCAACCCCATCTCTAGGTCCACTGGCAGTTGACCGGGCCGAGCTCTCATCAGGTACGCCGGTGTGCACTTTCTAGAGCTACAAGGAATATTGTTGTACATATCAACGAGGTCAGGTAGTTTCTCTAGCCATAGGTTCCGCTCCTCCAGCGGTAACGTCTTGAGGAGGTTCAGGACCAAATGGTTCATCTTTTCGCACATGCCGTTGGGTTGGGCATGGTAGGGCGTGGTCCGAATTTTCTTGCAACCGTACAGCTGGCAGAATTCTTGGAACACCTCCGCTTCAAAGGCCGGGCCCTGGTAGGTAAGTACCTTCTCCGGGTATCCATGTGGCTGACAGAAATAGGCCTGGAATGCTCTAGCAGCGGTACGGCCGGTCAGGTCCTTGACTGGGACAACCACCATAAATCTTGAATAGTGGTCCATAATGGTCAGGGCATAAGTATACCCACTTCGGCTAGGGGTGAGCTTCACATGGTCGAGGGCCAACAGCTCTAGCGGTTGATGTGTAACGATTTGGCGCAGCGGGGCCTTTTGGCTGGCCTCATCCCTTCTCCTCAGTGTGCAGGGACCGCATTCTCGGCACCAGGCCTCCACAGATTCCCGCATCCCGCTCCAATAGAACCGCTCTCTTAGCAGCATTTCCAGCTTCTTCCACCCGACGTGTCCGGCACCGTCATGGTATGCCTAGAGGACAGTGGGCATGTTAGCTTGAGGAATCACCAGCTGGCGAACCTTCTCGTGGGTCTTCGGATTGATTAACTCCCGATACAACTTCCCTTGATGCAGGTATAACCGGGTTCATTCCCGCCACAAGCGTTGGGACTCGGTAGGGGCAGTAGGGTCCATTCCAGCCAAGCCCTGTTCCACCAGGGTTTTGACCAAACGGACAGCGGTTGCTTGGTCCTGGGCTTCTTGCCACCCCATACTGGGCAGCAGGTCCAGGCTCACCTGTTGCTGTTGGACCCGCAACTTCTCGACTGGCGGTCGGTGAAACGCAGGCAACTCGATCTCTTCGAGGTCATCATCGTCCAGCCCCTCTTCCGACAGGTGGGGCATCCAGGAGAGGGTAAGCGGTGAATTTGGCCGATGCCAGGTAATGGCGGAACCGCTCAGTGATAGCCCACACCAGTGCTAGAAGCTCGAGCTTGAAGGAGCTGTAATTTTCAGGATTCCTTTCAGAGGGTCGGAGTTTTCGACTGGCATAAGCGATCACCCGTTCTCTTCCGTCTTGATTCTGGGCCAATACCGCTCCCAAGCCCACATTGCTGGCATCAGTGTAAAGGATGAAGGGGAGGCTGTAGTCGGGGTACGCTAGGATCTCTTCCCCGGTCAACGCCGCCTTCAGCTGGCGGAAGGACTCGTCGTGCTTTTCCTCCCACACTGGTGGAGTCCCAGTTGGCCTACCAATCTTGGTCTGTCCCACGAGGAGGTCTTACATGGGGGCAGCCATCATCGTGTATCCTTTTATGAAGTGGCGGTTGTAGCCCACTAGGCCCAGGAACTGTCTCACCTCCCTCACCGTAGTCAGCCTCGGCCAGTCCTGTATGGCAGTGATCTTTTCCGGGTCTGGGGCGACGCCTTCCGCGCCCATCACGTGTCCAAGGTACTGTACCCTGGGCTTCAACAGGTGACACTTGGAGGGTTTCAGTTTCATCCCATATTTGGCAAGGGACGCGAACACCTCAGCTAGGTGCTCCAGGTGAGCTTCATATGTCTGTGAGTACACGATTACATTGTCCAGGTACAGCAAGACAGTTTCAAAGTTCAGGTGTCCCAGACAGCATTCCATTAGCTGTTGGAAGGTTCCAGGGGCGTTGCACAGCCCAAACGGCATGCTGTTGAACTCACAGAGTCCCATGGGGGTAGCGAAGGAGGTTTTTTCACGGTCTTCGGGGGCTACAGCCACCTGCCAGTATCCGCTGGTAAGGTCGAAGGTAGAGAAGTAGTTGGCGGTCCTCAGCCCGGCTAGAGATTCTTCAATACGGGGCAGAGGATAGGCGTCTTTATGGGTTATCTAGTTGATCTTCTGGTAATCCACACACATCCTCATTGTGCCATCCTTTTTCTTGACCAGCACCAACGGAGCGGCCCAGGGACTGCAGCTATCCCGAATAACCCCTGCCTCTTTCATGTTTTTCAACATATCTTTGGCGCATTGGTAATGTGCGGGCGGAATGGGCCTATACCTTTCTTTAATAGGGGGGTGCCTGCCGGTGGGTATGTAGTGTTGAACCCCTTTAAACTTCCCAAAGTCTAGCGGGTGTTTGCTGAAATCCTGCTCGTATTCCTGTACTACTCGGTATACCCCGTCCCTGTGATGTGTTGGGGTATCGTCAGTGCCTACATGCAGCTCTCGACACCACTCACCCAACTGGGCAGGGGGCATGTGGCGACTGGCGGAGGGCGAGGAGGTTGGGGAGACTGCCTCTTGGATGGTGTGGGGGTCCAGGGTTAGTAGTTTGGCGAGGGTGGCGTACCGTGGGAGCCTAACCTCTTCCTCCCCACAATTTAGCCCTCTCACGGGCACCCTCCCCTTCTTCACGTCCACTATTCCCCTGGCGGCCATTACGGTGGGCCAGTGTTCTGAGGGCATGGGCTCTACCATGGCCGGGTAATCACGTCCCTGGGGACCTACCGCTGCCCTACACCAGATCATCATTTCGCTCCGGGGAGGCACAGTCAAAGGGGCCACGTCCATCACTCTCACTCCCCCAATCTCCCCTCCCGCAGAGTTCACTTGCTGCCGGTATATCAAGGCCCGAATCTCTCGCTGCACCGCCCTCTGTCGACCTCCCGCTGCGGTGGCGGCCAGCTGTTGTAGTAGGGTCAGCACCTCACTCATGCAATGCTCCATTACATTCGTTCCTTGCACCACCTTTGGCTCATGATCGCTGGGGTTATTCCTTATCACGACCATCCCTTGGTGTTGTAGCTCGGTTCGCCCTACAGTCATAGCCACATGTTTGTACCCCACTTGGGTCAGAGGGAGGCCATCAGCGGCAATCAATGTCATGCTGCTATGTGGAGGGGCAAGTTCATCCTCCCCCCAATAACGTTGATACAGTGTATACAGTATCGTGGTTACCTGAGATCCAGTGTCCAGGAGCGCCATCAGCGGGACGCCGTCCACAGCCAGAGGGATGATGGGGAGGGCCCCAATGAACCAGTCCCGCCAGTCTGGGGGGCCACTGGGTTCTACTCCTGAGGATTGGCCCTTGGCCCCAGGGGTTGTTTGTTTAACGGACACCGTCGGGAGTAGTGACCGGGCTTGCTGCACTTGTAGCATATCGGAGGTCCATACCGCGAGTCAGTAGCCCTTCTCCGCTGCATCCAGGGAACATCTTCGGGACGATCGGCGAGCTGTAACACCCTCAGGGGCCTGGGTCTCGTTGGAGGCTGCAGTGCGGCGAGGATCTTGGCGAGGTCTCCATCCATACGACGGACCTGGGCAGCCAGCTCCTCCATCATTCTGCCAGAATTCACAGGCGCTGCCGGCGTTGGGGGAGAAGGAGCTACCACGATGGGAGCCGTCTAAGCCGGCCACGGGGCCGCTTCCGGGACTTCGGATGCCAGGGGCTGCAGAGCCTTAATGGCCCGTTCCTTCAACACGGCAAAGTCCACATCAGGGTGCTCTAAGGCCCACAGACGCAGCTGTTTGCGGTCCTCCGGGGATCTCATCCCCTGCACGAATTGCTCTACCAGCATTTTATTACTCTCAGCATCATTGATGGGGTCCACCCGCTTCAACGTCCGGAGAGAAGTTTGTAGACGCAGGGCATAGTCTCTGATACTGTCGGTAGGCCGCTGTCGGCATTGGTAAAACTGCATTCGCAGCTCAGCCCCGGTGCGAATTTCAAAGGCAACCTGTAGCTTCTTGAAGATAGTGGCCACAGAGGACCGGTCCCCCTCGGCCCAGGTGTCCGTCTCCTGCTCAGCTGCGCCGGTTAGCTGCCTCAGCACCACCGCTGCACGCTGCTTCTCAGTCAGGGGGTACAGTTCTAAAAGCGGGCTAAGCTTTTTCCGGAAGGCCTGCAAGGTATCAGGTTTCCCGTCGTACTGCGGCAGCCAGGTAGCTCCGGGCACATAGGGCAAGGAGAACGGCAACACCTGAGCAAGGGTGGGGGCCGCGGCTCCCCCGGCTCCTGCGGCCAGAGCACGGCCGGGCCCATTTCCATCTGCCGGCACGTCTGCGGATACGTCCACCGCTCCTCCAGCGGCTTCGTCGGGCGCCGACATCTTGTTTCCGTCCCCCCTTGGTGTCTTTTCGGCACCTCCTCTTCAGGGGCGGAGCTTCGGCTTTCACGCCTCCGCTGCTCGGGCAGATGCTCAAGCGGGGACTCTTCACACCCAAAATGGCGGCTACTCAAAATTTTCGGCCGGGCCCTCCGGCGGGACACAAGGTGCACCTCTACCAGACGGCAGAGCGGTAGGATCCTGTTCGTGACGCCAAGTTGTCGCGGGCGGGGAGGGCGCTGCGCTCACCCACTGCTCGGGTCCGGCTGCTGCTGCTCGATCGGTCGGTGGCTCGAGCGGTGGGCCGGATCCCGGGGACTCGAGCGGCGCTCCTCGCCCGTAAGTGAAAGGGGTGGTTTGGTGTAGGGATATTGTCCGTGACGCCACCCACGGTTTGTGGTGAGGTTGGGACACCACCGCTGCTCTGGGATCCCGGGAGCGTTGACAGGGAGCAGCTGAGATGTTTTCTCCCCTCCGTGGGTGGGGGGGGATGTTTGGTGGTCCCGGGGCCCGGTGGTGGAGGTCGGAAGGTGGGATGTGGGACCTGGCCGGGTGCAGGGTCGCGGGGCAGCACGGTGCCAGACGGCACGGTGGTACTTACTCAGCCAGTAACGCACACGGAGTCTCTGGTAAACAAACGGCTGGATGGACGAGTCCCACAGACGGCTGCGGCGGTCACTCCCGGTAGGTTAACGGTAACTGTCCCTCCCTGCACCGGTGTTCTGTTCTCGGCCCCAATGGCTTCCCACTGATAGTCAACATACCGCTGGGGAGCGGGCTAAGGGAGCCCTTCCTTTGCCCGCAGGCTCTGGCCCTGGGAGCTCTAGCTCTGACGGTAGCTCTATCTCCCTCACGGTTTGGACGGTTGCCTTCAGTCGGGTCTTTACTGCTGGGAAACTCCGGAGGTTCCCTTCGCTGATGGATTTGACTGGTTTTACGGCGACTCCCAGCCTGGTCGGGGTCCGTAGGCCCTGCCGGATGGTGCTGGCTTCTCTTCGCTCTCCGATCTGGTACCGGTGGGCCACCGCCCGTCCCCGGTCCTTACGGTTGTACGTCAATCGGCCTCTCCTGCAGACGGTCACTACCGTCTGCCAACCTTGCTGTATGTGCCCGGGCCATGCACCCGGACACGGTCAGTCTGCTCCTCCACTACTACTTCCCTTGACTTCCTCTCTCTACTCCTTTCACTATCTGTCTGACCTTCTTTCCCACCTCCAGGACTGTGAACTCCTCGGTGGGAGGAGCCAACCGCCTGGCTCCACCCCACCTGGTATGGACATCAGCCCCTGGAGGGAAGCAACAAGGGTTTGTGTTTGACATCGGTGTTCCTAACCAGGGTGTGGGGTGTGTTCTTGCAGTACCTGTGATGTCCTGGCTTGTCCAGGGCGCCACACCTACACCACTCTGTTGTGGTCTAAGCCTGCTGTGTTGGCACCACCCTGTGCTGGTTTAAGCCTGCTGTGCCTGCACCCCCCTGTGGCGTTCTAAGCCTACTGTGCCAGCACCACCCTGCTGCGGTCTATGCCTGATGTCTGGTGTCTGGCGACCTCTGCCCGATGCCTGGAGCCATGCCTGTTGTCCGGTGTCTGATTACCTCTGCCTGATGCTTGGAGCCATGCCTGATGTTCGGTGTCTGATGACCTCTGCCCGATGTCTGGAGTCTTGCCCGATGTCCATAGTCTGATGACCTCTGCCCAATGTCTGGAGCCTTGCCTGATGACTTCCAATGGCTTCTGTCCTGTCTTCCTGTCCATTTCTGTGGCCGGGACCAGCCAGTATCCCTGCTCTGCCCTGTATGTGTTCCTGCGTCCTGGGACCAGCCTGATCCTGATCTGTTTCTGAACTGTACTGTGTTCCTGTGCCAGTCCTGTCTGACCTCGCCTGTCCCCCTGCCCTGCTGTCACGTAGCCCCGGCTCAGCTGTCACAGTCCCTGGACGACACCCTTTCCTTGCCTGGGTGGGTCCGAGTCCCCCCTATGGTCCAGTGAGTCCACTTCACCCTTGGGATGCGATATCCCCTGTGGAAAGGGTAATGTTGACTACTCCACCTGTGGTGTGCGGCCAGTGATAAGGCCGCCGCTGCAGGGAACTTTGCCGGGGGAGATGTTGGGGTGCAGCCGGGATGATATCGCTCCCCAGAGGCGGAGCGGCGCCCGTGAGGGATAACGGGGAACTGAGAATCGCCGGATCACAAGGCGATGACAAACGGAGTCAGAGTCACTGGGTTGGGGGTTTCAGATTTTGTTTACTCACAGTTCTTTCTTTACTGCAATGACTCCGGTCATTCCCAGGCAGCACAGAGGTGAAAGTTTCTCCTTGTGCGCTCGTGTGGTGGTCCCCTCTTGGTCTCTGGAGCTCTTGGTACCCACTACTCTACCACTCAAAGCTGCGCTGGTTCCAAGGGGCAATGAAATCTTCCCCTCTGTAACCCTCTTCTCCTTCATGCCACACGACTACTGTTCCTAGGCTCTCAACTCATTCCCGGCTAGCCACCTCTCCCATACTAAGTCTCTGCCGACTAATAGACCTGGAGCCTCCTAACTGGCATCTTCCTCAGCTTAGGGGTCCTCAGCCATCCACTCGCCCGGTCCCAGTTAAGGAAAGGGTGTATGAACCGATCTGGAACTGGTAGTTCCTCTGCTCTGCCTCCCTGAGAGAGATGCTCCCAGGTAGCTAGTCACTGCATGTCCACTCTCAGTTGCACTTAGATTTTTTCTTTTAACATTTTTCACTGGACTGTTTTTTTGAACCATTAAAAAAATATTCCTAGTCCGTGAAGCTGGGGATAAAGACAACATTTTCGAATGTAGTGTCCCCCCCCCAAAAAAAAAAAAAAAATAATGCCCTCCCCATCCCCTGGAAATGCTGGAGTTATAGGCTGTCTGCATGTGGTCAGAGAGCCAAACTGGCCAATTATTGACTTCCATTATACTCGTTAGTCAACTTGAGCCAGTCTGAGGTTCTGACTTGCTTGACTTGAGTAAACTGAACTCAAACATCATAGTGTTCACTCATCATTACAAATACTGAGCATGTACAGCTAATCTCTACTTCCTATCAATCTTCCATTGCATTTTGGCACAGACGCACTCCTTGCCCTGGACCTTATGGAAATTGAATGCCGGTGAGCTAGATCATTTGTTTCATTTTCTATAGTTTGTCAACACCTTCATTTTCAGGACAACTGATACACTTCACTCAGAGGTGGCCGGTCACCCAAGCCTTGGGAAGTCTCCTCTCTGGCAATGTAGCCTGATTTGGGTATGCTTGCGTATGTGCCCATCTCTCACTGGCAAATCATGGATCTCCAACCTAGTAGTCATGCCTTCTGCAATTGACTCTGAATGGCAAGAAAACGGGAGCATTTTGACACTTCATTACACCCACTGTCACTTTGGAAGCAGTACCCAAGGCTGCTACTTGACGCATTCACATAGCCACAGTGATGTACTGTCCGGAGCTAGATGGCCAATCTTATTACTTGCATGTTTCCTAATCACTGCCCACTAAGTGAATGTACCCCAAAAAATCATTCTCACACTTAACATCAGTGGCAAAATTCAAACATAATAAGTCTTCAATAAGGGTGATGAACCCAACATAGATGACACCAACATGGCGGAACAATAATACAGTGCGACAAGAACATTAGTGGAAGCAGAACAGCCCACCAGTAATGGCATTAATCCTTTTTATAGGGTCCACCAACAGTCAACCAACCTACAGACATGCCAACTCATCCAAGAGGTCTCCATTTTTTCTGGAGGTTCTGTAAAAGTTGTGTGACGCCCCTGGACTATCAGGTCATCACAAGGTACTGCACAAGCTGCCCTTCCATGCAGTATTCTGCCTCCCTCTTGGTTCTGGGTCCCTAACTAAATGGTGTTGCTTTCAACAGCAAATCAAATCCTAGATACACTCTGCACAACACCCACCAGATACACCAGTGGACGGCTAGAGTGGAATAGAGTCATCCACCTGGGGGGTCAGGGAGGGGAGGAGTGTAGTCAGTCGGTCAGTGGAGTTGAGAGGAGAAGGAGAGAAGTTGGAAAGTAGCCCTCGAGCTGTGAGGAGCTCAGAGGAAGTCGGGAGTGGTGACTCCTGAAGTAACTACTAGGTTGCAGACGGTGGTCTGGGCCTAGAGGAGTCGGACCCCCGGTCGCAGGGGATTGTGGCAAGGGGCCTGGAATTGTCGAGGAGGACACCCGTCAGCCTAGCACTATCACCGGTCCGGGACCGAAGGCATGACGGGGTACACAGACCCTAGGTCGGGGAGTAGCTTCAGGCAACCCGACAATTCACCTGAGGAGAACGGAGCCTTTATGATCTGTTCCCACCCACTCCAGAATCTGGGCATTAGCGCAACGAGGGGGATAGGACTTTCCAAATCCAAAACGGCCCAGAAAATCCCAAGTGTGAGCCCTGAAAGAAAGCTACCATACTTAAGGGGGCTTTACATGCTGCGACATCGCTAATGCGGAGTCGTTGGGGTCACAGAATTTGTGACGCACATCCGGCCGCATTAGCGATGTTGCTGCATGTGACACCAATGAGCGATTTTGCATCATTGCAAAAACGTGCAAAATCGCTCATCGGTGACATGGGGGTCCATTCTCGATTATCGTTACTGCAGCAGTAAGGCTATGTGCGCACGTTGCGTAAATTCATGCAGTTACGCTGCGCTTTGCAGCGCAGCGTAACTGCATGCGTCCTGCGTCCCCTGCACAGTCTATGGAGATTGTGCAGGGGCCGTGCGCATGTGGCGTCTCAGAGCGCAGCGCTTCAGCTACTGCCGAAGCGCTGCGCAAAAAGAAGTGACATGTCACTTCTTTCCTGCGCTTTGCCGGCAGCTCCTGCTCTGTCTATGGCAGGAGCTGCAGGCAGAGCGCATGGAATCGGCTTCACTACGGACATTTCTGCAGCGATTTAAAGCGCACATGTGCTCTTCAGATCGCTGCAGAAATTTCTGCAGGGCTAGTACGCAACGTGCGCACATAGCCTAACGATGTAGTTTGTCGCTCCTGCGGCAGCACACATCGCTATGTGTGACGCCGCAGGAACGAGGAACCTCTCCTTACCTGCCTCCCGGCCGCTATGAGGAAGGAAGGAGGTGGGCGGGATGTTCCGGCCACTCATCGCCGCCCCTCCGCTTCTATTGGGCGGCCGCTCAGTGACGTCGCTGTGACGCCGCACGGACCGCCCCCTTAGAAAGGAGGCGGTTCGCCGGTCACAGCGACGTCGACAGGCAGATAAGTATGTGTGACGGGTCTGCGTGATGTTGTGCGGCACGGGCAGCGATTTTCCCGTGTCGCATAACAGATGGGGGCGGGTACCCACGCTAGCGATATCGGGACCGATATCGCAGCGTGTAAAGTAGCCTTTAACCATAGTAGGGAGCGGGGCCTGGCTAGTTCCATGCTACCGGACCCACAAGTTGAAGTCAAACTATGTGCCAGGAGGCAGGTCACGGATCACCAGGCAGCACCATTGGGGACGGGACCCGGACGAGCTCCCCTCAGCGGCAGCGGTACCCAGAGACTTGGTTTACCCGGTTGTCAGTGTCTGCTTATGAACTGAGTGAGTATGAGAGTGACCCCTGCACCCCACAGAACTCCTCACCGATTTCCGGGGCATCCCCCCTACCCGTGAAGGGTTACAACACCTTGCTGCCCCACTTCATCACCCCAGGTACTCCCAACAGCAGCGGCGGTACTTCCCAAGTTACCGTATACCACGGGTGGCGTCACGAACTACATACCAATTCCCCTGTAAATATCCCCCTTACATTTGAGTGGCTGCACGACCCCCGGGTCCGGAGACCCTCAAGCCACAGCGAACCCGGATCCGAGCAGCTCAGATGCTTCCATGGGGGTGGCACAGTTGTGCACCGCCCCGTGTTTGGCAGCAGCCGAGCCGCTCGGGTCCGGACCTTCAGTGGGTGGCTCGAGGGTCTCCGGACCCGGGGGTCCACGGTCATTCCGATCTAAAAGGGGTTGGCGGTTTGGGGGGACGTAGGTGTACGGCCGGAGCCGTGTTTGAGTTCATGACGCCACCCACGGGTTGTGGTGAAGTTGGACACCACCGCTGCAGTTACGGGGCTCGGCCAGGGCGTCACAGTTGCGAAGCATAAATTGCCTCACTAGTTGGTGTCATAGCGGTCAGTCCCCGGTGCCAGGCAATTTGTGGCAACCCTTTCAGCAAGGGTAGATGATACATCTATGCCGGTCACACATCCATGGCTCTTGAGGAGTTGGGTGAAGAGGACAAGTGTCTGTAAGGCAGCACCAATAGATGAAGCTCTTTGCATTAGTAGCTGGGGCAGAAGTCAGAAAAGCATTTATCTGATTTCAGCTCTTTGTATTGAATTTTTCTAGAATTGTGCTTACAGAGCAATAGCGGCAGACATGAGCTCTTCAAAGGCTTCACTTTGCCCTTTTAACATGTGACACAACTGTTGTTATGAATCACTACATCTCCTGTGAGTTGGGTGACTTCATTCCTTATGTATTTGCCGGCTCTGAAGATTCTGTATTGACATCTAGTGGACACGGAATGATATTTGGATTCATGTTGTGTAACCCAAGGAACATGATAATCTTGGGTAGCAGCTGGATAATGCTATTGTAAGGACATGATCTACGACCCTTTATGATGCCGGAGCAGATGAGCATGAAAGAAACCTCAACCATCCAAAAATCCATCTTGTCTCATCTGGTCAAGTTTACTTGTGATGGTTTTTTTGGCTTGTTAATTGATTATATCCTTTATTCGATGTGTATTTTCATGAAAGGAATCCTAGGTTGCACCCTTGGTTTTCTTTTGCAGCAGGATCCACAGCAGACTGCAAAAAGGATTATCGCCCATTGACATCATCTGTATTTCCAAGGCTGATACTTTTCCGTAGTGTTCCTGTCACTCTAGGTACGGGGAAGTACCAAGCGAGCGGCGAAATGTAAGGGAAGGGGACACCTGCATCTAAGGAAGATGGAGATGGTGACCCCTGCCCAAACCTACTGCTGGTACCTGGGGTCCCTCACCGCCCTAGCTAGGTTGCGCACCTATGCCTGACCCTAGGTATCCCTAGTACTGGACCCTAAATAGGAAATGGGTGGGATGAGCTCTTCGTAAATGCTAAAGGAAGACACAAGGAGGACACATGGTGGCAAAAGCATGAACTACTTATCCACAGATTACTCATGTAGGAATTCAGCAAATTTTCAGTAAATTTTCAGCAATGATACTACAAATGAGAGCAAGCCACCTGGTTGCAACCAGAGCTAGAATGAACTGAAGAATATCATGAACACCAGTCCAGGGAAGAAGGGCGTATTTAAGCACCAAGAGAATACTGATGATCAGCAGCTGGGTAGAAGGCGAGCTCCTGCTGGGTCCAAAAGGGGAGAGATGAATCCAGCAGGAAAGCTACCTATACCCATGAATACTCACAGCAGGAACAATGGAAAGTCAAGGAGTATTTTACGCACCCAAACACTGTGACCGTCTATTGCCAGAAATCATATGACGGTCTGTCATCTGTGATACACCTGTGCCAGTTCCTGTGTGAGTGCTCCACGTGAACAGTGCTGTGGAAACCCAATTTAGATGCACTGGAGGCAGATTTGGGTGCACCAAAATAAATGTGACATCTTGCATATGTAAAAATGTCCTTTATGTTAAACATTACTATATATTTTGTAAAAAATGCGTAAAACGTCTACTTAGAATTTATACATAGGGTCAAATTCACCTACATACACAAAAGATACCCCTTTTGGCTGGTACGTCGGCAAACCTTTCTTTACACCATGCAGAACAGTAAACTACACTATTCCACAACATTTCAGGAACAGTTGTTATAGTTTTCACAGAACTTTCTGGTGTAGAAAAAAAATATAGTGCATACTAAATAGTCATAATATTGTGTGATTTTTTTTTTTTTTTAAAAAAAACTTTTTTTGCTGCTTACCCCACTTTTTATGAAAATAGTGTGACACCCCTGGACTATCAGGGCGTCACAGGGTACTGCACAAGCTGCCCTCCCGTGCAGTATTCCACCTCTCTCTTGGTTCTGGGTCCCTATCTAATGGTGTTGCCTCCAACAGGAAATCAAATCCTAGATGCACCCTGCACCACACCCACCAGATACACCAGTGGACGGCTTGAGTGGAATAGAGTCGCTCACCTGGGGGGTCAGGGAGGGGAGGTGAGGAGTGTAGTCAGTGAAGAGTAGTCAGTAGAGAATGAAGAGAAGCCCTCGAGGTGTGAGGAGCTCAGAGGAGGTCAGGAGCGGTGGCTCCTAGAGAAGCTGTCTAGGTTGCAGACAGTGGTCTGGGCCTAGAGGAGTCGGACCCCCGGTCGCAGGGGATTGTGGCAAGGTGTCTGGACCTGTCGAGGAGGACAGCCAACAGCCAGCACTGTCACCGGTCCGGGACCAAAGGTACGGCGGGGTACATGGACCCTAGGTCGGGGAGTAGCTTCAGGCAACCCGACAATTCACCTGAACGAAGGTTTTATGATCCGTTCCCACCCGCTCCAGAATCGGGGCACTAGTGCAACGAGGCGATAGGACTTTCCAACCCAAAATGGTCCAGAAAATCCTAAGCGTGAGCCCTGAGAGCAAGCTCCCACAGTGGGGAGCAGGGCCTGGCAAGTTCCATACTACCAGGCAACCACGTTGAAGTTAAACTTGGTGCCAGGAGGCAGGTCACGGATCACCAGACAACACTATAGGGGACGGGACCCGGACGAGCTCCCCTCGGCGGCAGCAGTACCCAGAGAATTGGTTTACCCAATTGTCAGCATCTGCTTATGAACTGAGTGAGTACGAGAGTGACCCCTGCATCCCACGGCATCCCACACACCGAGTCCCGGGGCATGCCCCTACCCGTGGAGGGCTACGACACCTTACTGCCCCACTTCATCACCCCGGGTACTTCCAACGGCAAAGGCGGTACTCCCAATTACCACACACCACGGGTGGCATCATAAGCTATACATCAACTCCCCTGTAAATACCCCTTTCATTTGAGTGGCTGCACGACCCCGGGTCCTGAGACCCTCAAGCCACAGCGAACCCGGATCCGAGTAACTCGTCTGCTTTCACTGGGTGGCACAATAGCAAAAAGGTATACTCAGCTCACCAGTTCTGTTATGTGATTAGAAGAGATCCTCAGATGATCCACACCAGGAGAAGCAGGAGCTGCCGACACCAATATAGTAGACCAAGAATTCCAGCGAGGGATCACATCCAAGTGTGGGATAAAAAGTAACTTTTATTTTAAGTCTCATATAAAAAAAACTATAAAGAAATCCTGGCACTATGTTAAATGCAGTCCCAAAAGAAGTTACCTACGAAAACCTTGGATAAGAATGGCCGATCCAAGGACCTCACTAAACCATCCAAGGTTCTTACAGGAACAAGTGGCGCTCAGCAATGTGAGATCGAGCAATAACAGGTCTGTGATGCCTTTAGATGTCCGGGGCTGCATGCGCGCTACACTCAACGGACCAGTGTGTGTCCACCATCCACTTAAGCTGGTGTCACACATAACGACAACGACAACGACGTCGCTGCAACGTCACCATATTCTGTGACGTTGCAGCGACCTCAACAGCGACGTCACTGTGTGTGACACATAACAACGATCAGACCCCTGCTGCGAAATCGTTGCTTGCTCCTGAATGCTCGAAGTCATTTTTTTATCGCTGCTATCCCGCTGCGCCATGCTGATAAGCTGATAATCCTTGTGTTTGACACCGCAGCAGCGACGCTACGCTACGTCTGAAACCACACAACGACCGTCGACGTCGCTATGATCGCTGCTCCGTCGCTGCTTTTTCTAACATGTTTGACAGCTTACTAACGATCATCGATGGTCGCTGCTACGTCACAGAATATGGTGACGTTGCAGCGACGTTGTTGTCGTCGTCGTTATGTGTGACCCCAGCTTAACAGGTGTGGGTAACCCGCCGAACCCCATTCGAGATTGGGCTCATGGATTGCAATTCTTCTCCGTGAATGAGGAATTCCCATCAATGCGGGTCATAAGCTTGCATTGATTAAGTCCCTGCCCTTTGTACACACCGCCCGTCGCTACTACTGCTTGGATGGTTTAGTGAGGTCCTTCCACATTGGGCTGGTTAGAAGGAGGACAGAGATTGCAGCAGAGAGGAGGCGCCGGACCGGAGGAAGGCGGCGCCAGACTGGAGGGAGGAGGTGCCGGACTGGAGAGCAACGACACCCATTGGACTGCACCGCCCCCTTAGTTGAGTATTCTAAAAAGTGTTTTTTACGTTATAGAGCGCAGCCTAGGCTCTTATATATGGCATTCCAGAATACTGTATATAAGACCTCAGTGGTGGCGGCCGCAGCTTATACACCAAATCTGGTGACATGTTCCCTTTAATCCTTAAATGGCCTCAGAATGACTGTTCAAACCAAGTACTGGTGCTCGGTGCATAATGGCATTGCCAATCATTTAAATACACCTTCCCACCTACTTGTTTCTCTCTATCCCCACCCTCCCCCCTCTTTGATTCACAGCTCTGACTTCATAGAGTCAGAGGTCAGAAATAGAGGGAACACAAGCAGGTAGGAAGGTGCACTAAAATGTTTAGCCCTGACACACCGAGTGCCTGTACTTGGTTTAAACATTAATTCTGTGCTGACAGATTCTCCTTAAATGGACTCTGTCAGCACAGAATGACCACTCAAACCAAGTACAGGCGCTCAGTGCACCATGGCATGGCCAATCATTTAAATACACCTTCCTCCCTACTTGTTTTCCCTCTATGATTCACTACATTGGCTTCACAAAGTCAGAAAGGTTTGAACATTCATTCTGTGCTGTGAGAGTCTTCTTAAATGGACTGTCAGCACAGAATGACTGTTCAAACCAAGTACAGATGCTCGCTGCACGTTGGTGCAATCATTTAAGTACACCTTCCCACCTACTTGTTTTCCCGCTATACCCCCCTCCCTCCCCCTTAATTCACAGCTCTGGCTTCATAGAGTCAGAGAAGGGCAGAGATTGATGGAAAACAAGTGAGAAACTGCACTAAAAAGTATAGCCCTGCCATGATGTACGAGCTCCTGTGCTTTGTTTGAACAGTCATTCTGTGCTGAGAGTCCATTTAAGCAGAATCTGTCAGCGCAGAATAAATGTTCAAGTACAGATGCTCAGTGCATCATGGCGTGGCTAAACATTTTAGTGCACCTTCCCACCTACATGTTTTTCCCCTATCTCTGCCCTTCTCTGGCTCTATACAGCCAGAGCTGTCAATCAACGAAGAGGGTGGGTGGAGATGGAAGGAAAACAAGTAGGTGGGAACATGCACTTAAATGTTTGGCCATGCCTAGGGTGAACTGTGCGACTGTGCTTGGTTTGAACAGTCATTTGTTGCTGATAAGAGTCCCTTTAAATATATCTGATGAATTTTACAGCTTTTTATTAAGACCAGATAAAAGTGTAAGAGAAAAAAAATAATACAAGTCATCCTGCCTAAAAAAAAATGATCATAAAGCAACTTTGACATAAATTTAAAGTTATGGTTCAAGGATGAAAGGGATGCAAAAAAGTTTTTTTTTATATAAAAAAGAAATGTATAAAGATGTAGAAATCCTGCAAAGTCTGAATTCTCGTCTTTGGCACATGCTCCGTGGTTTGTGATTTATTAGAAGATCTTTTGAGCCTGTTGGATGTCACAGCTGGTTCTGTACAGCAGCGAAGACACGACTGCGCTCTCCAGATATCGATGATTTATTTAAGTAGTAGCCAAACAAAAATATCATACAGTGACATTACAGATGGAAAGGAACAGTTTCTACTGACTTTCATTCCCTTTGAGGAATGTCAAAACCTACTGAAAAGTCACAACATCAGGGCCGACTGGCTCTAGTGCCGAAAAATAACAAGGAGATCTTCACGTCAGAGCGTAAAAATACAGGCTCTTAGGCCCCCTTCACATGTCCGTGTTTCCAGTATATGTGGTGTCCATTTTCACATGGACCGAAGACTTGTGTGTCTGTGTGATCCATACTGAAACATGTCCGTTTTTTAGCATCAGAATGGATGAGAAGGGCCAACAGAAGTCTATGGGTCCGTGAAAACATGTGCAGCATATGGATGACGTCCATGTGACATCCGGGTGACATCCCTCTGATACGGGCCAGAATTAAATGCACTCAAGAAATTAAAGATTTTTTTTGTGTTAAAGATGTGCAAAGATGATAGAGATAGATTTTACAGCTATTAGCCAAATAAATAAATAATTTAAAGAAAAAAATGGCGTGGGGTTCCCCCATTTTTGATAACCAGTAAAGGTAAAGCAGACAGCTGGTGGCTGACATTATCAGGCTGGGAAGGTCCATTGTTATTTGGCCATTCCCAGCTTAAAAATACCAGCCTAAAAGTGGCACATCACATCATGCCCTCGTGTTAATAATGGAAAGAAGTCTATCAGACACCCTCATTACTAACATAATAATCCAAAAAAAGGCACACATGAAAAAATAATTTATATCAATAAACTTTTCATTTGCATCTTGTTTTTATTATTACTGGGTTAGTAATGGGGCTGTTCGATAGATGCCTCTCCATTATCAACATCAGGGCTTGATTCCAGCTGACATCAAACTCAAAAACCATTACTCTGATTGGCACTGAACCAGGGCAATCGGGAACAGCCAGGTGAAGTGCCAGAATTGCCACATCTAATGGATATGTCACTTCAGGGGCAGCTGTTGGCCGCTATTTTTAGTTTGGGAGGGGCAAAATAACTATGGACCTTCCCAGCCTGATAATATCAGCCCCCAGTTGTCGGCTTTACCTTTGCTGATTATCAAAAATAAGGGGGGGAACCTACTCATTTTTTTTCAATTAATTATTTATTTGGTTAATAGCTGTAAAATAAATCTATTAATCAGTCTATAATCTATATATCTAACAATTCAAATCATTCATCTATCAATCTTTGCATTTCTTTAACACATAAAAAAACATTAATTTCAGTGTTGTGCATTTTTTTGCGGTATCACATGGATATCATACAGACATCACATACGTATGTCCACATGATTAAAAAAAAAAAACCATGGCATGTACCGTTTTGACTAAACAGACATGTGAAGGGGGCCTTAAGGAAATCTGAACCAGTGCACATGAAACTATGGAGCTCTAGGTGGAGGTAAACCAGTATGAGAGATGCCGGAGTCATTATTATGTACAGGATAGACTACTGGAGATTTGTCGTTACAACTCACTTCTAGTGAGTTAATGCCTTATGTTAATATAGCTCCGTTTCCTGGGCTTCTTGGCTGTATGCGGTATACCTAAGGGATCTAATTATTCAAAATGTCATGTCTTTTAACAAGTTAAGGTAAAATTGAACTGCCGAAAGGCTGTTTTGCTTTACGAATGATGGGCAAGCCTTCTTCACACTGCTCGGTACGCGATTGAGCATCAGGGTGCTCAGGTCCAAGCCCACCTACCGAGTATTCCGAGTGCTCGAATGTGTTGTTCATAAAACATCAAAGAGATGGGAGCCGGCACCCCAGTGAGAGCCACTTGCAGTCTCTGAATGACTGTCACTGGGGGTAAAAACAACATTTTAAGATGTAGTGTCCCGCCCCCAAAAAAAAATTCTTTCTCTCCCTCCTCCTGAAATGCTCTGTTTATGGCTGGTGGTATGTGGACGGAGAGCCGAAGTGCCCAATCATTGACATCCAATATACTCACTACTCCATCCAAGCCTCTGACCTGCTCGACTCGAGTAACAAGCACATATCTGGAATATGACTTAAGGATCTGTTGGATCTGAAACACGTCATGTTTCCCACTTTAATGGAGTGTAAGCCATGGAGATATGAGTAAGGATCTGTTGGATTCGAAACGCGTCATCTGTTTCCCTTTTAATGGAGTGTAAACCATGGAGATATGAGTAAAGATCTGTTGGATCCGAAACGCGTCATCTGTTTCCCTTTTAATGGAGTGTAAACCATGGAGATATGAGTAAGGATCTGTTGGATTCAAACGCGTCGCGTCATCTGTTTCCCTTTTAATGGAGTGTAAACCATGGAGATATGAGTAAAGATCTGTTGGATTCGAAACGCGTCATCTGTTTCCCTTTTAATGGAGTGTAAACCATGGAGATATGAGTAAGGATCTGTTGGATTCGAAACGCGTCATCTGTTTCCCTTTTAATGGAGTGTAAACCATGGAGATATGAGTAAGGATCTATTGGATCCGAAACGCGCCATCTGTTTCCCTTTTAATGGAGTGTAAGCCATGGAGATATGAGTAAGGATCTGTTGGATTCGAAATGCGTCATCTGTTTCCCTTTTAATGGAGTGTAAGCCATGAAGATATGAGTAAGGATCTGTTGGATTCGAAACGCATCATCTGTTTCCCTTTTAATGGAGTGTAAACCATGGAGATATGAGTAAGGATCTGTTGGATTCGAAACGCATCATCTGTTTCCCTTTTAATGGAGTGTAAACCATGGAGATATGAGTAAGGATCTGTTGGATTCGAAACGCGTCATCTGTTTCCCTTTTAATGGAGTGTTAACCATGGAATTTTAAAATGTGAAATAAAATCTTATGATTTTTTTATCGTTTGAGATTGCTGGATTTTTTTTGGATTTGGTAAAGTAAAAGCCAGTATTAACTTCTAAATCACCTGCAGCTCTCAGACTAATACTTCCATAGTCCTTCGCCAGTTGTAAATGGCTGCCATGACACTAGTGTGAACAGAGACTACTCTTTTTATGGTAATTCCTGTAGTAATTAATGAATAATGAAGATGTAATAGAGTCAGACATTTTTTTATTATTCCAAAGAGTGCAAAATAGTACTCATTTCCAAAACTGTAAAATCAGCTGCACGCTATGTGAAAAAAACCATAACATTTTTTCGCTTCTACGGCTTCTTCACCCAAAGAGGCACTCCGAATTAGACATCTATCTCCTTCATATTCTTTTCACCTGGATAGATAGGTTTGAATCTATATACTCAATCATTTCCTTGACGAAAAAAACAAAACACCGTTCCTCAGACCTGGTTTCCTTCTAGTGCTCCTTCCTTCCAATTGTGATGCTCACAAACACACTGTAGGACCCTCTTGCACTGGACAGGGGTCATCATGGGCACACTTTCGAATCTCAGATCCCTTATACAACTTGCTTTGAGGCTCTTCATGTTCTGACACCTTTATATGATGGCCAAAGATGACTGGTTTAGCAATTTTTGGTACAGTCAATATTTTGTGGGATCATACCAGACTGGCTAGCCTTTACTCCTCAAGAGCTTCTATGAGCCTTCAACGTCCAACATGACTGTGGCTCTGGATCACTGGTTGTCTTTCCATAGACTACTTTTGGTAGGTACAAACCATTGCACACTAGGAATACCTTCTCAAAACTGCATTTTGGAAATTATCTGACACACAAAATATACATTATATCACAAAAGTGAGTACACCCCTCAATTTTTTTGTAAACATGTTAGTATATCTTATCATGGGACAACACTGAAGATATGACACTTGATACCATGTAAAGTAGTCAGTGTACAGCTTGTATAATGGTGTAAATTTGGTGCCCTCTAAATAATAGAACACAATTATTAATCTTCAGTGTTGTCCCATGAAAAGAGAATTTTTACAAAAATGTGAAGGGTGTACTAACTTTTTTGATATACTATAGCTCTTACCTTAGTCAGGTCCATAAGGTGTCTATGCATTTCAGAGTAACGCCGGCCAAACCTGCAGATATCGGGAGGATCGACTGATAGACTGATATGTCTTAGGGTCTTCCAACTCTCTCAACAGATCATTTTGGGGTAGAGAAGGAACTGGCTAATACGATTACGCACTGCTGATCATTTCGTTCTCCACCAGTTAAGTTAAGGGGAGTCTGGCAGCAACTCTCTCGCAGTGAACATAGAAGCTGACCTAAGATCTGTGTTGGGGGAAATCGGGAGAGCGAACCAACGGCCAACTCGTTGTTCAGCCAACAACTATCTATTGTGTATTGGAGGCTTGACGCGTTCCCATTTTTATGCTTCCAAAACATTAATTTTAATAATTGACGGTTGACTTGCCGCGTGACATATCACGCCTCGCGAAAAGTACCACTGTCTCCAGATAACATTAAGGTGAATTAATTATGTCTAATTAATGTACACTGTTTAATGGATTCACTGGTAAACTTTCTTGGCAGCAGGGACACTTTCCTGCTTACGGATTTTCTGTTATTTTTTTCCCTGACCATGTTGATTAACTATTTAAAGCAAATCTATAGATTTCACGTTACAAACTGCATACACCATGTTTCTCCAAAATAAGACAAGGTCTTATATTATTTTTTGCTTGGAAAGATGAGCTAGGGCTTATTTTTAGGGGATGTCTTATATTCTTTCCATGACCAGCAATCCATATTTATTCTTGAACAAAAAAAGCAATATTTATGCAAATGAAATCTTATCACATTTTGGAATATCAACATAATTCTCCAAACCTTGTGTGTAACACGAGCTATATATACTGTATATATTATTATTATTATTATTTATTTATAGAGCACCATTGATTCCATGGTGCTGTACATGAGAAGGGGGTTACATACAAAATACATGTACAAGTTACAGTAGACAGACTAGTACAGAGGGAAGAGGGCCCTGCCCTTGCGGGCTTACATTCTATAGGATTATGGGGAGGAGACAGTAGGTGGGGTGTAGGTGGGGCGGCAGCTCCGCACGGTGGTGGGGCGGCAGCTCCGCACGGTGGTGGGGCGGCAGCACATGGTCTCCTTCACACAAACCCCCGCCTTTTCTTTGTTTAAACCATGCATGCCTCGGCCACCATGTGCTTCATCCACCATTTTAAAATCTGCATGCCTCGGCCATGTGTACACACTGCACATACACATGTATACACACATACACACACTGCACATACACATGTATACACACATACACACACTGCACATACACATGTATACACACACTGCACATACACATGTATACACATACACATATATACACACACACACACATGCACATATATACACACACACTGCACATACACATATATACACACACACTGCACATACACATATATACACACACACTGCACATACATACCAACCTATCTCCTCTTCGGCTCTAGACTGCTGCAGTTAAAGGGAACCTGCCACATTTTTCCCTTATAAATTGTATTCCCTTCCCTTATTCCCTTCCAGAATGCTGTATATAAGAGCCCAGGCTGCTCTGTATGACATAAAAAACACCTCTATAATACTCACTTAGAGGGTGGTCCGGACCAATGGGTGTCGCTGCTCTCTGGTCTGGCGCCTCCTCCATCCTGGGAGATCGCCGTCCTCCTGCCCAGCCCCGTGTGCATGACGCATCCTGCATCATTCACAGAGAGGTCTCTATTGTGCTCCTGCGCATGCGCACTTTGATCTGCTCGGTACTTGCAATGTTTGAACGGCTCACACTGGGGGTAACAACAGCATGATCGGATGTAGTGTGCACTAAAAACAGAAAAATGGAAAAAGCCTAGCACCCTCCCCTGGAAGTGACCTGTTTATGGCTGGCTGCTTGTGAGCGGAGACCCAAATTGCCCAATTAGTGATTTCCATTGGGGTTCAGGTCAAGTCTGGGTCCCAAACCAAACTTTATTTAAAGTCTGGCTGAAGCCACCGAACCGAACTTCCACAGTTTCCTCATCTCTAGTTTGCACACGAACAGCACCCAAGCTTGGACACAGACTGTTCGAGTCTGAGACCCGGACACCCGGTGTTCAGTACGAACTCCGAACTTTACAGCTCGGGCTCACCCATCCTTATTAGCCAGCTGCAGCTGCCACCCATACTCGCATCCAGAGCAGTGGTCGATCCCTGACCTCCATAATGCCAGGCGAGTCAATTGCCGGATGTGTGTGGTTACTGAAACAGTCAAGCACGCGGAGACAGGGGTCAATGGCCCTCTGTTGGGGAAATGAGTGGAACTCACAGATATGCTGTAATTTTCTAAGGATACTAGTTTGAGAATCTACTGCTCTAAAGGACCGGGTACCTCCATGTAATAAATAGTAGCCCACTCACATGAATAAATCTGATTAATACTACATTTTTGTGTGAGTTGCCCCTTGTTCTAATCCTAAGCAGCTTAAGTAGCAACAACTAACTTTTATTAAACGTAGATGTATAGATAAATCAGAAATTATGTTGGGTGTTCTCGGAAATAATATGAATTTACAACCAGGATATTTATTGATATCAACCACAAATATATAAAGTGTGAAATCCTCAAACGCTCAGCTACAAGGACAGTGTTTAGCAGCCGTAAAGTATGTGTGATCAGGCATGACTATTCCGCTATTGTTGCACAATTTGTAATCCTGTTTGTCCCACAATTTATCAGGTCTTGAGAGAATTTGCTTGAAAAAAAAAGAAAAATAAAGCTAAAATGGTGCAACTAGGAATTAATATCCCATTACGAAGTACAGAGAAAAATACTGTTAGCATATTTTCTAGGAAAAAAATAATGTACCAACGACTCTCCATGTAGTTTGTAATTTGTAAATTAATTGTGAATGTGTTCCAAAATAGACAACTTATTATATACGATTTTAATCATGGGATTTCTAAGATTGGAAATGTAGCTTTAGTCTAAACAGGATTAAAGTGAAGCTCCACCTTTCATTGAATGAAAAATCTACATCACATTTTTATTTCTATTAAATTTTAACTTAATGGGGAATAGAAAGATGATATTGTGTTGGTATTTGAATACATTTAACACGGAAGTTAATTTTATCATTGTCTATATCTCTACTTAGTACTCTGACTGCCCAGGGGTGTAATGTAGGATGGCTATTTTAATAACGGTGTAGGTTTCTAATTTAGTACTCTGCGCAAGGGTGTAATATTGGAAAGTTATTCTAATCTGTCTACTCATTATTTTGACTACACAAGAGAGAAATATAATATATGAAAGGATACTAATTAGTGATGTGAGCGTGCTTGTCACCAGTCGGTACTCGATCGAGCATTAGGGTTCTTAAGTACAGAGTATAATGGAAGTCAATGGGAAACTCAAGCATTTTTAAACTTCGATGTTCGATGTAGTAACGAAAAGTGGGGAACACGTTCACTCATCACTAATACTAATGCATTAACACTTGATTCAACCCCTTTCATATGTCCCACTATCCGTTTTTTTCTGAGTGGCACAATACGGCGCTTTGCAGAAAAAATGCAACCCTTTCTTTTTGCCGCCGGTTGCGTTTTTCTCTGCATAGATTTGCATTAGCGCCGTATTGTGCCGCATGGCCTTGCGTTGTGTCACGCTTCCCGGTCCCCGCTCTCCGGTCCCCGTGCCCCGCACTCCGGTCCCCGTGCCCCGCACTCCGGTCCCCGTGGTCCGATCCCCGGTTCCCGCCGGCGTTCCCTGCTCACCACCCCGGTCCCGGTCCCGTCCTCCTCGCCTGCACCCTCCTTGTGTCCTGCTCCCCGCTCCCGGCGCTCCTCTGCGACATGGGACACACAGCCGGGCGCTCCTGCTTCCTCCTCACCGCTTCCTGGACTGGCTTCTGGCACATGGGCCTCGCGCATGCGCATTAGGGCGCGCGCGCGGTCATTGACCCTCTCTTAAAGGGCCAGCACCCAGAAACAGGATATTGCATAGACAGGTACAGGGTATATTAGGTTTCTCTTTCCTGGTGGGCGGGGCTGTTCTACGTGTTTAGCAAGCTAGTGTTCAGGTCCCCATATTGCTTTACCCTGTGCCTTGCCCTGTATTAACCCTGTCTGTCTCGCAGAGCCTGTCCTGCCACGCCAGCCGCTCCGAACCAAGTCCATCCCTGGACCCTGACGGTGACTTCAGCGGATGTTCCACCACCTCTGCAGCTCCGCCACTCTCCAGTCCCTGGCTCCGTTCGGTGACCCGCCCCATCGCTCAGCAGGTTCCGGATTCCGCCTGACCCTACAACCCGGCCTCGGATCCTGAGCCTCGTCACCCGGACTACCGTCCAGAACTCCGTGGGTTCAGCCACATCCACCTTTCCTGCTCCTCTACGGACTGTCTGGCTACCAATAGTGCTTCGGCTGCCGTGCATCAGGACCCTCTGGCGGGGTGACCGGCCTGGCTGCCTCCTCAGGGGAAATCGGTGTACGGTCCAGTGCTTCCACCATCCGGACGTAACAGCTAGAACAGGCCATGGATCCCGCCGAAGCACTAGCGGCCTTGCAGCAGGAACTCGTACGACAGCGCGAGACCCAGACCCGCATGCTGTCCTTCATGTCTTCTGTGGATACCCGCCTGAACACGCTACAAGCAACGGCCACGTCCTTGGCATCTCAGGTTTCCACTGTGCAATCCACGGCCGCAGCTCCCGTGGCAGCCTCCTCGGATACTTCCAAACTTCGTTTGGCCTCACCACCCCGGTACGCCGGAGATCCCAAGACCTGCAGAGGATTCATAAATCAATGCTCCCTCCATTTCAAGCTGCTGCCGCACCTTTTTGCCTCTGACCAAGCCAAGGTCGCGTTCATGATGTCCCATCTAGAGGGAGAGGCACTGGCCTGGATGAACCCCTTCTGGGAGAAGGAGGATCCGGTAACCACCGACATCCAGGAGTTCCTGCAGGCTTTTCGTGGCACCTTTGACGAGCCCGGACGCGCCTCCGCGTCTGCCTCATCCCTCCTCCGGCTACGTCAGGGGACTCTGACGGTGGGCCAATATGCTATACGTTTTCGCACCTTGGCTTCGGAATTAGGGTGGAACAATGAGGCTCTAACCGCCGCCTTCTGGGAAGGACTCTCGGGTCGTATTAAAGATGAGCTGGCTGGTCGTGACGTGCCTTCCACCCTGGATGCCCTGATTGATCTAGCGACTCGAGTGGATCTTCGCTTTCAGGAACGAGCCAAAGAGGTGTCCCGCGAGAGGCGTCCGATAAGGCACTCCTCCCCACCACAGAAGTCCATCGCTCCCCAGTCGGCGTCACCTGGCGCGTCTACCATCGAGCCCATGCAGATTGACCGCCTGAGGCGGTCTGAGCAACGCAGAGCAGAACGACTAGCAAAGGGTCTCTGCTTCTACTGCGGTGATGGCACACACCTGCTACGCTCTTGTCCCGAGAAGCCGGGAAACTCCAAAGCCTAGGCTTGGTAGGAGAGGCCACCCTAGGTGCTGAGACTCTCTCAGACTCCGTTACATGGACTGTTCAAGTCACTACAGAAGAGACCCGGTTCACGGCAGAGGCGTATCTCGATTCCGGAGCAGCAGGCAACTTCATCCAGCAAGCCACAGTGGATAAGTACCAGGTGCCTGTTCTCCCCCTAGAAAAACCGCTGGTGATCGCCTCTGTAGATGGGAGACCCCTCTCTGACACCGTCTCACTGATCACCAAGCCTGTGGACTTAAGGATCGGTGCCCTGCACACCGAGAAGATCACCTTCTACGTCCACCCGCGCATGTCTCATCAGATCCTGCTGGGACTCCCATGGTTACGGGCACACGAACCGTCGGTCAGCTGGAGTACAGGTGAAATTACCCGATGGGGCTCCTTGTGTCACGAGAGATGCCTGAAATCCGTCCAGCCCATCCGACGACCTCCGGTTCCAGAGTCTCTACCAGGACTGCCCTCTGCCTACTGGTCCTTCTCGGACGTTTTTGATAAAAAGGAGTCGGAAGTACTACCGCCTCATCGTCCCTACGACTGTGCCATCGATCTCTTGCCAGGAACTACGCCTCCTAGAGGAAGAATATACCCCTTGTCCCCTGCTGAAACACGGGCCATGTCTGCCTATATCACCGAGAGCCTGGCTAAGGGCTTCATTCGGAGATCCTCAACCCCTGCCGGAGCAGGGTTTTTGTTTGTCAAGAAGAAGGAGGGTGATCTGCGCCCTTGCATTGACTACCGGGGATTAAACCAGATCACCGTAAAAAACAAATACCCTCTGCCTCTCATCCCCGAACTATTCGATCGGCTCCGAGGAGCTCGTGTATTTACCAAGTTGGATCTCCGTGGGGCCTATAACCTGGTTCGCATTCGCTCTGGAGACGAATGGAAGACCGCATTCAACACTCGGGATGGGCACTACGAGTATTGTGTCATGCCCTTTGGTCTGTGTAATGCTCCGGCAGTCTTCCAAGAATTGGTAAACGACGTGTTCAGAGATCTCCTCTATGTCTGTGTCGTGGTGCATCTGGACGACATCCTGGTCTTCTCTCCGGACCTACAGACCCACAGAGAGAACATGCAGCTAGTACTCCAAAGGCTTAGAGAGAACCGTCTGTACGCCAAATACGAGAAGTGCGTCTTTGAAAAGTCGTCCCTTCCCTTTCTGGGTTATGTAATCTCGGACACCGGCCTGCAGATGGACCCCGAGAAAGTGTCTTCCATCCTCAACTGGCCTCCTCCATCCGGACTGAAGGCTATCCAACGCTTCATTGGCTTTGCGAACTATTATCGGCAATTCATCCCGCACTTCTCTGCCCTGACTGCGCCTCTCTCTGCCTTGACCATGAAGGGAGCTAACCCTAAGGACTGGCCACCGGCAGCCGATGCCGCGTTCTGCTCATTGAAACAGGCGTTTGCTTCCTCCCAAGTTCTTCATTGCCCTGAATTGAACCGTCAGTTCACCTTAGAGGTGGATGCCTCCTCCTCAGGGGCCGGGGCAGTGTTGATGCAGAAATCCTGCTCCGGGAAGATGGTTACATGCGGATTCTTCTCCAAGAGCATCTCGGCACCCGAACGCAACTACACCATCGGTGATCGGGAGCTACTGGCCGTCAAGCTGGCCTTGGAGGAATGGCGCTACCTCTTGGAGGGAGCTGTATATCCTGTGATTATCTACACGGACCACAAGAATCTGGAGTATCTGCGGTCAGCCCAAAGACTGAACCCACGACAAGCCCGCTGGTCCTTGTTTTTCGCTCGTTTTGATTTCCAACTCCATTTTCGGCCCGCGGACAAGAACGTGCGGGCAGACGCCTTGTCTAGATCCTTCGTGCCCATAGAGCTGGAGGAGGAGACGTTCCAGCCCATCATCAGCCCCAGTAAAGTCATTCCGGTGGCTCCTGTCGCTCTGACTCAGATACCCCCTGGGAAAACCTATGTCTCTGATACTGACAGACACAGAGTCCTGCAATGGGGCCATGCCTCAAAGATCGCCGGCCACGCTGGTCAGAAGAAGACGTGGAGTACGATTGTCCGTCACTATTGGTGGCCGTCTCTCCGTAAAGACGTCGCAACCTTCGTCTCAGCCTGTTCGTCCTGTGCCCGGAACAAGACACCCAAGCACCTACCATATGGACGTCTTCTGCCTCTGCCCATTCCTTCCGTTCCGTGGCAACATATTGCAATGGACTTCATTACGGACTTACCCTTATCCTCCGGACACACAGTCATATGGGTTGTGGTGGACCGTTTCTCAAAAATGGCTCACTTCATTCTCATGGCCGGGCTGCCCTCTGCCCAGGAACTAGCTGACTCCTTCATACAACATATATTCCGATTGCATGGCTTTCCCGCACACATTGTGTCCGACAGAGGAACTCAGTTTACCTCGCGCTTCTGGAGGGCCCTCTGCAAACATCTGGGAGTATCTCTGGACTTCTCTTCAGCCTACCATCCTCAGTCGAATGGGCAAGTGGAACGGGTCAATCAGATTCTGACCTCCTTCCTGCGCCACTACGTTAATGCCCATCACGATGACTGGTCCGCGCTTCTTCCTTGGGCTGAGTTCTCCCACAACCACCACATCAGCGAGTCCACTTCCTGCTCTCCCTTCCAAGTCGTTTACGGACTTCAGCCTTCTGTCCCATTGCCAGTATCCTCGGCTTCCGACGTCCCCGCAGCAGATGCTCTGGTCCAAGACTTCTCAGCCATATGGAGCTCTGTCAAGACTTCCCTAGAGCGTGCTTCATTGCGGATGAAGAGACATGCGGACAAACGGCGCCTGGATCCCCCGTGTTTCTCCCCTGGTGATTTGGTCTGGCTTGCATCCAAATATGTCCGATTGAAGTTACCCTCGTACAAGTTGGGTCCTCGTTACATCGGGCCGTTTAAAGTCATCAGCAAGATTAATGCAGTCTCCTACAAGATGCAGCTCCCGGCCACGATGCGGATACCCAACTCCTTCCATGTCTCCCTGCTCAAGCCTGTTGTCCTTGGTCCCTTCTCCGCTGCTGCCGGTACTGCTCCTCCTCCCATCGCTGACGATGACATCTATGCGGTAAGGGATATCGTGGCCATGAAGACCGTGCGAGGTCGGCAATACTTCCTGGTGGACTGGGCGGGGTATGGTCCCGAGGATAGGTCCTGGGAGCCCCGGGAGAATGTTGGCACTCCTCTGATACGTGCCTTCCTGTCCCGGTTGCGGGGAGGGGGGGCGTGGGGGAGGGGGTACTGTCACGCTTCCCGGTCCCCGGGCCCCGCACTCCGGTCCCCGTGGTCCGATCCCCGGTTCCCGCCGGCAATCCCTGCTCACCACCCCGGTCCCGGTCCCGTCCTCCTCGCCTGCACCCTCCTTGTGTTCTGCTCCCCGCTCCCGGCGCTCCTCTGCGACATGGGACACACAGCCGGGCGCTCCTGCTTCCTCCTCACCGCTTCCTGGACTGGCTTCTGGCACACGGGCCTCGCGCATGCGCATTAGGGCGCGCGCGCGGTCATTGACCCTCTCTTAAAGGGCCAGCACCCAGAAACAGGATATTGCATAGACAGGTACAGGGTATATTAGGTTTCTCTTTCCTGGTGGGCGGGGCCTGTTCTACGTGTTTAGCAAGCTAGTGTTCAGGTCCCCATATTGCTTTACCCTGTGCCTTGCCCTGTATTAACCCTGTCTGTCTCGCAGAGCCTGTCCTGCCACGCCAGCCGCTCCGAACCAAGTCCATCCCTGGACCCTGACGGTGACTTCGGCGGATGTTCCACCACCTCTGCAGCTCCGCCAGTCTCCAGTCCCTGGCTCCGTTCGGTGACCCGCCCCATCGCTCAGCAGGTTCCGGATTCCGCCTGACCCTACAACCCGGCCTCGGATCCTGAGCCTCGTCACCTGGACTACCGTCCAGAACTCCGTGGGTTCAGCCACATCCACCTTTCCTGCTCCTCTACGGACTGTCTGGCTACCAATAGTGCTTCGGCTGCCGTGCATCAGGACCCTCTGGCGGGGTGACCGGCCTGGCTGCCTCCTCAGGGGAAATCGGTGTACGGTGCAGTGCTTCCACCATCCGGACGTAACACGCTGCGTCCGTTTTTTGCTGGATGCGGCATATTTGGCCCATGTGGCGGCCGGATGGAACGTTGCCTGTCACTTTTTTTGTGCGGCGAAAAAACCGCATCCGGCGCGATTTACAATGCAAGCCTATGGACGCCGGATACGTTTTTTTGCACTGCGCATGCTCAGTATCAAGCCGCATCCGTCAAAAAACGGACGGGCCGCATGGAAAAACTTATGCAACGGATCCGTTTTTTTCGCTGCATCCGTTGCATAGGTTTTTGAGCCAGATTGAGCAGCACTGCAAAAACCGGATGTGTGAAAGCAGCCTAAGAAAGATGTCAAAGAAGTGGTCTAACAAAGATCATCTGTATTTGATTGTCCTAGTCCATCCAAGTATCACAGGATGACGGCCCGATATAGGTTTTGAAAAAGGACATTTACCAATTAAATGGCGTACAGGCTCTAGTTTTTTTATAAAGTCGTTTTCTTAAAGGGAATCCGGAATCATAAACTTGCCTATTAAGCTAATTACAGGTTCCAGCAGGCAATTACAGTATTTTTAGGACTAAAGACGCACTTTTTAAAAGGAAAAACTCTTGCTAAAAAGTGGGTGTCCCTTATAGTCTGGAAGTAGCTTCCTGTGATGGAAAACACTTAAACAGCGTCCTCCCTGATCACAGATAGGGCTACTCTCTCGCCTACTGCCCCACACTGATCTATGTGATCGATACGGAGCAGGAGATGAAGGTTACTGGGACCTGCACAAGCAGAGCTGCTCAAGGACCCTTCACTCGATCAACTTAAGGACCTTTCAGGTCATGTGATCAGTCATAAACCTAGAAGGAGCTGCAAGATGTGGTAATGCATTGTGTGTGAGTAAATATGCATGTGGCATAGCTATGTGTGTATGTAGATGTGCATGTAGCAGAGCTATGAGTCTGTATATTCATAAATAGCAGAACTGTGTGTACATACAGCAGAGCTATGTGTATAGGTGCATGTAGCGTACATGTAACAATACTATGTGTCTATATTTGCGTATATCTACTATAGACTGTGCTGTAAATCGATTTCAGATGCAGAAATGCACCTTTTTGGCATGAAGTTTATCCAGTGATTTAAGCGAAAATGCACCTTTTTGGCATGAATTTTATCCAGTCATTTCAATGGAAATACCTAGGATAAGTGTTTGAATTTTCGGCACCATACTTACATACTTACTTCTGCCTCAACTTGAGGATTTTAGCGAAGATTTCACCTTTTCCTATTGCAGAATTCCACAAACTATTGACATGCTGCAAATTTTAAAATCCGCACTACAGGTCAATTTCCAAACAGAAATTTCCAGCGGTGTGTAGATGAGATTTATTGTAATCTTTGCTTACGATCTGGTGCTATAATTTTGCTGTGGGTGGGTTTTGTGCACACAAATCAGTGCAGAAAATCCACAGAGTGTGAATTTAGGCAAAGTTAAAATCTGAAAAATGCTAATTAATATGTGAATCTCATCCTATTAAATGCCTTATAAATGAAGTAGAGTAAAATCTGCAACGAAATCCACCAGTAACACATGCAGATTCTGTCTACAGACTCATTGTGGATTTGTTACAAAATGCGCACTGGAAACTTCCCACAACATGTGAACATAGCCTTACCCTAAATCCACAGGTTAAGGCCACTGGCTTTATTCTAGAGCTTTTTTTTGTACATTTCTCCAACACAAAAATGCACATAAAACTCATGAACAAGTGTAAAAAATATGATTTTATTTTTTTTTTAAAGCATTTTTATGGCGGTTTTTGTTTGAGTATTTTTTAGCATTTTCTGGTTGTTTTTTCATTACCATTTTCCGGATGTTTTATTATCTCCACTCAACAATGAAAAAAACATCAGAAAAAGACGCCGGGAAATATATTGAGCCTACCCATTGACTTTTATTATAAAATGTAGGGTGTCTTCAGGCTACGCACCCACATTATTTTTTTACGTGCTTCTTTTCTGCACATAAAAAAAAAGAATGTTTTGGCAGGAAAAACGCAGCAGAAAAAAAAAGTGCATTTTGCATGTTTTTTCATATGCATTTTTTACTGCTTTTTGTATTTTTTTTCTTAGTCATGGTGATCGCGGGGGCTCAGGCACTGTACGTTCACGATCGCCGCCAGGTCTCCAGCTGATGGTACAGCCGGGACCCGGCTCTCACTGCCCAGAATTGTGCCCACGCCGCTTTTGGTAGTTTAACCCCCTAAATGCTGCTCTCAGTGCGATCGCAGCATTCAGAAGGCAGGGAGAGGAATCGCTTACCGTATTTTTCGGACTATAAGACACACATTTTTTCCCCCAAATGTTGGGGGAAAGTGGGGGGTGCCTCTTATAGTCTGAAAGTAGGACTGTGGGGAATGAGGGTGCTGCGGTGGAGCGGGTCATCGGCGGCATGAGCAGGCTATAGCAGCCTGCCGTGACCACGTGGGCCCGCTCATTTCATATGCACGCCCATCCTCCCGCCCATCATCTCTCAGCGGTGAAGCAGGCACTGACAGGTGGGCGGCATGATGGGCGGGGGGTGCACACATAGGAAAGAGCCAGCCCGCATGATCACCCCTGGCAACTACAGCCTGGAGTGATCATGTGCAGCTGTATTGACTGCCCCTCGCACATCAACATCAGCGCGGGGGACAGTGAATAAGTACGGTATACTCAACGATCACTTCCCTGAAGCACCGCGATGTCCTCCTGTCTGCCGGTCAGCTGATCTGTGTAGAAAGCGGTGAGCACAGCGATGACGTCATCCCTGTGCGCACCGCTAGCCTCCACACACACATCAGCGGGCCGGCAGAAGGGAGGACATCGCGATGCTGCAGGGGAACGGCTCCACACAGGTCAGCGGCGCTGCTGCTGACACAGAGAGGGAGATGATCGATGCTGGAGGGAGTGAGGAAAGGGGAGTATAAATGTTTATTTTTTTCTGTGCCACAGGATGCAGGCCATATACCAGGATGCGGTATATAGCAGGAGGAGGACATATACCAGGATGGAGGTATATTATGAGCAGGATGGGGGGTATATAGCAAGATGGGGGTATATTATGAGCAGGATGGGGGTGTATTATGAGCAGGATGGGGGTGTATTATGAGCAGGATGGGGGTATATAGCAGGATGGGGGTATATTATGAGCAGGATGGGCGTATATAGCAGGATGGGTATTTAGTAGGATGGGTGAGTATTTAGCAGGATGAGGGTATATAGCAGGATGGGGGTATATAGCAAGATGGGGGCTATACCAGCATGAGGAACATATATACAAGGATGGGGATCATATACAAGACAGGAGGATCATTACAAGGATGGGGTACCTTAGTAGAGAATTTGGGGACATTACACCCATAACAGTGTCAGCAGCAGATCCTCGCCCCATAACAGTGTGTCATGACCACATTATTTTAAAATTTTATTTTCCTATTTTCCGCCTCTAAAACCAGGGTGCGTCTTATAGTCCGAAAAATACGGTACCTCTCCCTTGCAATCGGGACCCTGTAATGCGATCACAGGGACTCGACGACCCCGGGTTGCTGAACTAACGAGAGCCTCACAGACCATGCTGTATGCATGGAGTGTGAGGCAAAGTGCTGCGATATAATCTCCTGTAGAGATAAAGCATTGCAGGAGATTATAGAAACGCAGAAAAAAATCCAGAAACAATTGACATACTGCTTCTTTTTTCAGCAACAAAATCTGCAAGGGAAAAAAAAAAAAAGCGCAGCGTGTGCACTGCAAGTCAGGATTCTCATAGACTTTGCTGCAATGCTTTTTCCTTGCTTTTTTGATTAAAAGAAGCAAAGAAAAAATGCAGAAAAAATGCCACGCCACGTGTGCACATAGCCTCAGATTAGAAAATTCCTGAAGAATGCTCCTCACTTCTTTGGTGTCTTTGAAAAGCTGAAATGGTTAAAACACGCTCAGAAGAGAGTGTATAACGAATAAGTAGGTATTTTTTTTATTTATTTTTATTTTTTACACAGAAATGCACTTTTGTTTTTTTTGAGTATTTTGTGCTTTTTCAGGCACTTTTTTGGAGGTGTTAAAATATCAGCACCCTTATGTGTATGTACGTAAAAGAAATACAAGCAAGCTAAAAAAAAAAAAAAAAAAAAAAAAAAAAAAAAAAGAATATACATGCTGACAGTTTCCCCATATCAACAAGGTTATTTATTATGAATAGTACAGATGAAACGAGGAAAAAAAAAAAGTGAAGCGGCGTAAACAAACAATGCGCAATGAAATCATTTACTTCAGAGGCGTTGGTGACAGAGAAATAATATAAAAATCCTTATTTACTGATATAATGTGCGGAAATGTCTACTAAAATCCTACTTTGTGAATCACTACAACCCAAGTGACATCACGCGGGCCCTATATCACGTTTCTAGCTACTGTTGCCATAGAAACAATTAAAATTTGGTTTTAAACATTTAGAAAATAAAAAATAAAATAAAGCAGAAGAGGTAGTCAAATAAATAAAAGGTAATATGGTATAATCTGCCACTGATATCCCTATATAATACATAAACATTTTTTCAAAATGGCCGCGGATATCCTATGACTTGGCTACTGGGATTTGTTGGGTTTGTTGAGAACTGCTAAGGCCTATTACCCATTCCCGGCCCTCAGCTCAGTGTGTTTTGGCTGCAGACCTGAGTAATATAAGGCCTTGTGGGGTTTTTTGGTGCCCCAAGGTGCAACATAGTGCGCACATAGCCTAAGACTGACTGGTTACTAGGGACATTCGATCTGGCTGCCCATAGCAACCAGTGCTACCGATAGTGTTTACTGGATGTAGGCCTCGACCTGAGAGAGTCAAGACATCCTATAACTATCTCAACCTTCACTATTAATCAGATTTTTTTAAAAAAAATCTATAAAAGCTTAGGTCAGAAACATCAGGTATAAGAAAATATTAAAACTTAATTTCTTTTGGGTCAATTTACCAGGATTTTCTGGACAGGATCAAATTCATACATGGCAACTGGTAAAAAAAACCTCCCAAAACAACAACAAAAAACAAAACACATAAAGCCTCCAAGCTGCGGATGTAGATTTACAGTAAAAGTGTGAATTCTATAGGGCAGCACCAGTCATGGCCGTTCCTCTAAGGTTCACCTACTTTAATATGTGAAGCAAGTTTTAAAGGGGTTGTCTACACTCGGACAACTCCTCCTCAATCAGTAGGTTTCTGCCCAAGTAAAAATAATAAGACCGGAGTCACACTTATGAGTGACTTGTGCGAGTCTCACATTGCGTTACTCGGCATGGCCTGCCGCTCTCCGGACAGGAGCGCGTCTGCTGCAAACAATTGAATATAGCTGACCGGCTCCTGTCCGCAGAGCGGCAGGCCGTGCCGGGCGATGCGATTTACTCGCAAGTGTACCTCTGGTCTAACACATATACTCATCTCCAGTGCCGGTGTCATTCCAGCAGTGTTGGCACTTGCTCTCCTGGGGCTCACGTGATATTGTAATGTCATGCGATCCCTGAGGATCCAGACATGGAGGAAATGAGAGAGCAGCTGTGGCTCTCACTTTCTTTGGATGTCAGTTACATCCAAATGAGGTAACACTGAGGTGGACGCTGATGGCCACAGGGATCACATGACATAATGACACATGAGCCCCGGGAGAGCCAGTATTGACACTACGGGAACAGACAAGTATCGGGTATGTGCACACGTAGCAGATTTGTGTGTAGATTTTCTTCACACAAAACTGCATGTTTTGGCAGGAAAAACAGAGCAACCCCCCTCCCCCACCAAAAACGGGCATTTTTTTTATCGCGTTTGTGCGTTTTTTCATGCTTTTGTGGGGGGTCCTGCATTGTAACCTCCCAATTGCCGCCAGTCCTCTGGATGATGTTACAGCTGATCCTGGCTCTTACTGCCAAGAAGAGTGCTCACATCGCTCCCGACAGTTTAACCCCTTGAATGCTGCGATCAAAGCATTAAAGAGGCAGGGAGAGGAATTGTTTACCTCTCCCTGGCGATCAGGTCCCTGTAATGCGATCACAGGGACCCGATCGCTGCCTTGGCAATCCTGGGTCGTCACCATGATGACCCCGGGTTACTGAGCTACGGAGAGGCTCACACACCATGCCGGATGCATGGTGTGTGAGGCGAAGGGCCAGTGCTGCGAGTGCCAGATTTAATCCAGTGCAGTGATCGAGCACTGCAGTGGATTATATAAACGCAGGAAAAAAAAACAGAAGAAATTGACATGCTGCTTCTTTTTTCTGCAACAAAATCTGCAAGGAATAAAGAAGCAACATGTGCACAGCAAGCCAGGATTCTCATAGACTTTGCTGGAATGCATTTTTCCTTGCAGTATTGATTAAAATCTGCGAAATAAACCGCATGAAAAAAAGCAGCAAAAAAAGCAACATGTGCACATAGCCTTAGTGTTATTATTTTACTTGTGGGAAACACTGATTGAGGAGGGGTTGTGGGATTAGTGGCAACCCCTTTAAGTAACCAGATGTCATTACTCCTATTGCACAAGCTAATGGCTGACTGGTTGCTACCTTTTGGGGGTTTTATATGCTGATGAGAGTTTAAAGCATAATGGAGCCCTAAACTGCAAACCCTATAATGTGCTATGCAACCATCAAGCTCTAAATCTCATTATCCACTGGTGCCTAGTAATAATCATAAGAAAAATAATCTTTAATTTTTATATAGAATCAACATATTCCACAGCGCTTTACATACATCAGCAACACTGTCCCCATTGGGGCTCACAATCTAAATTCCCTATCAGTATGTCTTTGGAGTGTGGGAGGAAACCTGAGAACCCGGAGGAAACCCACGCAAACACGGGGAGAACATATAAACTCCATGCAGATGTTGTCCTGGGTGGGATTTGAAGCCAGGACCCCAGAGGTGCAAGTCACCAGTGCTAACCACTGAGCCACCATACAGTGCTAACCACTGAGCCACCATACAGTGCTAACCACTGAGCCACCATACAGTGCTAACCACTGAGCCACCATACAGTGCTAACCACTGAGCCACCATACAGTGCTAACCACTGAATAGTATTCAACAATATTTATAAAGCGCATAAAAAGAAGGGAATTTTGTTTACTTACCGTAAATTCCTTTTCTTCTAGCTCCAATTGGGAGACCCAGACAATTGGGTGTATAGCTACTGCCTCCGGAGGCCACACAAAGTATTACACTTAAAAGTGTAAGGCCCCTCCCCTTCTGGCTATACACCCTCCCGTGGGATCACGGGCTCCTCAGTTTTAGTGCAAAAGCAAGAAGGAGGAAAGCCAATAACAGGTTTAAAGACAAATTCAATCCGAAGAAACATCGGAGAACTGAAACCATTCAACATGAACAACATGTGTACCCGAAAAAAACAAAAATCCCTAAGAAAACAGGGCGGGTGCTGGGTCTCCCAATTGGAGCTAGAAGAAAAGGAATTTACGGTAAGTAAACAAAATTCCCTTCTTCTTTTTCGCTCCTAATTGGGAGACCCAGACAATTGGGACGTCCAAAAGCAGTCCCTGGGTGGGTAAAAGAATACCTCGTGATAGGGCCGTCAAACAGCCCTGTCCTACAGGTGGGCAACCGCCGCCTGAAGGACTTGTCTACCTAGGCTGGCGTCCGCCGAAGCGTAGGTATGCACCTGATAATGCTTGGTAAAGGTGTGCAGACTCGACCAGGTAGCCGCCTGGCACACCTGCTGAGCCGTAGCCTGGTGCCGTAATGCCCAGGACGCACCCACGGCTCTGGTAGAATGGGCCTTCAGCCCTGAAGGAACCGGAAGCCCCGCAGAACGGTAGGTTTCAAGAATTGGTTCCTTGATCCACCGAGCCAGGGTGGATTTGAAAGCTTGCGACCCTTTACGCTGACCAGCGACAAGGACAAAGAGTGCATCCGAGCGGCGTAAGGGCGCCGTGCGGGAAATGTAGATCCTGAGTGCTCTGACCAGATCCAACAAATGCAAACCTTTCTCAAATTGATGAACTGGATGCGGACACAAGGAAGGTAATGTGACATCCTGATTGAGATGAAAGGGGGATACCACCTTAGGGAGAAACTCAGGAATCGGACGTAGAACCACCTTGTCCTGGTGAAACACCAGGAAGGGAGATTTGCATGAGAGCGCCGCTAGCTCGGACACTCTCCGAAGAGACGTGACCGCTACTAGAAAGGCCACTTTCTGTGAAAGACGAGAAAGGGAAACATCCTTCATAGGCTCGAAAGGCGGCTTCTGGAGAGCAATTAGAACCTTGTTCAGATCCCAGGGCTCTAACGGCCGCTTGTAAGGAGGGACGATATGACAAACTCCTTGCAGGAACGTGCGTACCTGAGAAAGTCGTGCTAGGCGTTTCTGAAAAATACAGAGAGCGCTGAGACTTGTCCTTTAAGGGAGCTGAGCGACAAACCTTTTTCCAACCCGGATTGCAGGAAGGAAAGAAAAGTAGGCAATGCAAAAGGCCAGGGAGAAACTCCCTGAGCAGCGCACCAAGATAAGAATATCTTCCACGTCCTGTGGTAGATCTTGGCGGAGGATGGTTTTCTAGCCTGTCTCATGGTGGAAATAACCTCTCGAGATAATCCTGAAGACGCTAGGATCCAGGACTCAATGGCCACACAGTCAGGTTCAGGGCCGCAGAATTCCGATGGAAAAACGGCCCTTGAGACAGCAAGTCTGGTCGTTCTGGTAGTGCCCATGGTTGGCCTACCGTGAGGTGCCACAGATCTGGGTACCACGATCTCCTCGGCCAGTCTGGAGCGACGAGGATGGCGCGACGGCAGTCGGCCCTGATCTTGCGCAGCACTCTGGGTAACAATGCCAGAGGCGGGAACACATAAGGTAGCCGGAATTGCGACCAATCTTGAACTAAGGCGTCTGCCGCCAGAGCTCGGTGATCGTGAGACCATGCCATGAAAACCGGGACCTTGTTGTTGTGCCGTGACGCCATCAGGTCGACGTCCGGCGCCCCCCAGCGGCGACAGATCTCCTGAAACACGTCCGGGTGAAGGGACCATTCCCCTGCGTCCATACCCTGGCGACTGAGGAAGTCTGCTTCCCAGTTTTCCACGCCTGGGATGTGAACTGCGGATATGGTGGAAGCCGTGTCTTCCACCCACGTCAGAATCCGTCGGACTTCCTGGAAGGCTTGCCGACTGCGTGTTCCACCTTGGTGGTTGATGTACGCTACCGCTGTGGAGTTGTCCGACTGAATTCGGATCTGCTTGCCTTCCAGCCACTGCTGGAAGGCTTGTAGGGCAAGATACACTGCTCTGATTTCTAGAACATTGATCTGAAGGGTGGACTCTTCCTGAGTCCACGTCTCTTGAGCCCTGTGGTGGAGAAACACTGCTCCCCACCCTGAAAGACTCGCGTCTGTCGTGACTACCTCCCAGGATGGGGGTAGAAAGGACTTTCCTTTCGACAAAACGGTGGGAAGAAGCCACCACCGAAGAGATTCCTTGGCCGCCTGAGAAAGGGAGACGTCTCTGTCGAGGGACGTCGACTTCCCGTCCCATTGGCGGAGAATGTCCCATTGTAGTGGACGGAGATGAAACTGCGCGAAAGGGACTGCTTCCATTGCTGCTACCATCTTCCCTAGGAAGTGCATAAGGCGTCTCAAGGGGTGAGACTGGCCTTGAAGGAGAGATTGCACCCCTGTCTGTAGTGAACGCTGTTTGTCCAGCGGAAGCTTCACTATCGCTGAGAGAGTATGAAACTCCATGCCAAGGTATGTTAGCGATTGGGTCGGAGTCAGACTTGACTTTGAAAAGTTGATGATCCACCCGAAACTCTGGAGAGTCTCCAGCGCAACGTTCAGGCTGTGTTGGCATGCCTCTTGAGAGGGTGCCTTGACAAGTAGATCGTCCAAATACGGGATCACAGAGTGACCTTGAGAGTGCAGGACTGCTACTACTGCTGCCATGACCTTGGTGAAGACACGTGGGGCTGTTGCCAGCCCGAAAGGCAGAGCTACGAACTGAAGGTGTTCGTCTCCTATAACAAAGCGTAGAAAACGCTGGTGCTCTGGAGCAATCGGCACGTGGAGATAAGCATCCTTGATGTCTATAGATGCTAGAAAATCTCCTTGAGACATTGAGGCGATGACGGAGCGAAGGGATTCCATTCGGAACCGCCTGGTTTTTACGTGCTTGTTGAGCAGTTTTAGGTCCAGAACGGGACGGAATGACCCGTCCTTTTTTGGCACCACAAACAAGTTGGAGTAAAAACCGTGACCTTGTTCCTGAAGAGGAACGGGGGTCACCACTCCTTCCGCTTTTAGAGTGGACACCGCTAGCCGCAGAGCATCGGCTCGGTCGGGAGGTGGAGAAGTTCTGAAGAAGCGAGTTGGAGGACGAGAGCTGAACTCTATCCTGTACCCGTGAGACAGAATGTCTCTCACCCAACGGTCTGTGACCTGTGGCAGCCAAATGTCGCCAAAGCGGGAGAGCCTGCCACCGACCGAGGATGCGGAGAGAGGAGGCCGACAGTCATGAGGAAGCCGCCTTGGTAGCGGGTCTTCCGGCTGTCTTTTTTGGGCGTGACTGAGTCCGCCAAGAATCTGAGCTCCTCTGATCCTTTTGAGTCCTTTTGGACGAGGAGAAATGGGACCTGCCTGAGCCTCGAAAGGACCGAAACCCCGACTGTCCTCTCCTCTGTTGGGGTTTATTTTGTCTGGGCTGAGGTAAAGATGAATCTTTACCCTTGGAGTGTTTAATGATTTCATCTAAGCGCTCCCCAAACAGGCGGTCACGAGAAAATGGCAAACTGGTTAAACACTTTTTGGAAGCAGAATCTGCCTTCCATTCTCTTAACCACAAAGCTCTGCGTAAAACTACGGAGTTGGCGGACGCCACTGCCGTACGGCTCGTAGAGTCTAGGACAGCATTAATCGCGTAAGACGCAAATGCAGACATTTGAGAGGTTAAGGGTGCCACCTGCGGAGCAGATGTACGTGTGACCGTGTCAATCTGTGTAAGACCAGCTGAAATAGCTTGGAGTGCCCATACGGCTGCGAATGCTGGAGCAAACGACGCGCCGATAGCTTCATAGATGGATTTCAACCAGAGCTCCATCTGCCTGTCAGTGGCATCTTTAAGTGCCGCCCCATCTTCCACTGCAACTAAGGATCTAGCTGCAAGCCTGGAGATTGGAGGATCCACCTTGGGACACTGGGTCCAGCCCTTGACCACGTCCGGGGGAAAAGGATAACGTGTATCCTTAAGCCGTTTGGAAAAACGCTTATCCGGATAAGCGTGTTGTTTCTGGATTGCCTCTCTAAAGTCAGAGTGGTCCAGAAATACACTTAATTTACGCTTGGGATACCTGAAATGGAATTTCTCCTGCTGGGAAGCTGTCTCCTCCACCGGAAGAGCAGGTGGAGAAATGTCCAGCATTTTATTGATGGACGGTATAAGATCATTCACTATGGCGTCACCATCAGGAGTATCCAAATTGAGAGCGGTCTCAGGATCAGAATCCTGATCAGCTATCTCCGCGTCATCATACAGAGAGTCCTGCTGGGACCCTGACCAGTGTGATGAAGTCGAGGGCCGCTCATAGCGAGCTCGCTTAGGCTGTCTGGGACTGTCGTCCGTGTCAGAGCCATCACCCTGGGATGCAAGAGACACCCCCGGATCCCGGAACTGTTCCAACTGAGGGGGACCAGGGAGCAATGAGTTAACAGTGTCCATGGCCTGAGTTACTGGTCTAGACTGCAATGTTTCAAGAATTTTAGTCATAGTCACAGACAATCTGTCAGCAAAGACTGCAAACTCCGTCCCTGTCACCTGGACAGTATTCACAGGAGGTTCTGCCTGGGTCACCTCCAGCAGAGGCCCCGGCCGAGCAAGTGCCACAGGGGCCGAGCACTGCACACAGTGGGGGTCAGTGGAACCTGCCGGTAGAACAGCCCCACATGCGGTACAAGCAGCATAGAAAGCCTGTGCCTTGGCACCTTTGCTTTTTGCGGATGACATGCTGTTGTGTCCTCTGAGCAATATAGGAGGGTATATAGCAGAGAATCCCCAGCGACCGTACAGTGCAATGTAAAGCTGCAAGCATAAAATACAGTATACACTTCGGCACCAGTGGGGGTCAGCCCTTGAGGGCAGCTTACCACCCGCTGAAAAGCGGGTGTGTGGGCACCAGAATCCCGTGTCTGGGTCTCAGAGCCTCCTCTCTCCAGCTCAGACTGCACACAGGAATGGCTGCCGGCGTCCTGTGAAGAGAGGGATCGTGGGCGTGCCTCAAACAAAAGTGCGGGAAACTGGTGTCCCACTGTGCCCAGTGTGAGGGCTGGAGTATGCAAAGCAGACTCCAGCCCTCTGCGCTGACGTTCTGTACAGCGTCCCGCCCTTCCCCTGACTGGCAGGCCTGGGGGCGGGAACGAAACGAAACTAGGCCGCAGAAGCCGGGGACTCGAGTAATAAGCGCGGCCGTGATATATGCACGGCCAGCGCGGAAGTCCCCGGCGCACCACAAGTCCCAGCCGCGCCGCAGCGAAAAAAACTGACAGCAGCGGCCGCGCGGCAGTTTCAGATACGTGTCCCCTCTCAGCAAAGCTGCAGATAGGAATGGCACCAGCGCGCAGCGCTGTTGTCCCCGGCGCACTAACACACCCAGCAACGCTGCGGTGTGCGCGCGATATGTACGGGGACACAGAGTACCTTGACGTAGCAGGGCCTGTCCCTGACGATACTCAGCTCCATTCCAGCAGGTTCTCAGGGGCTGTGGATGGAGCACGGCCTCAGTGCCTGGAGACCGGTAAATCCCACTTCACCCAGAGCCCTAAGGGGGATGGGGAAGGATGCAGCATGTGGGCTCCAGCCTCCGTACCCGCAATGGGTACCTCAACCTTAACAAACACCGCCGACAAAGAGTGGGGTGAGAAGGGAGCATGCTGGGGGCCCTAGTATGGGCCCTCTTTTCTTCCATCCGACATAGTCAGCAGCTGCTGCTGACTAAACAGTGGAGCTATGCGTGTATGTGTGCCTCCTTCGCACAAAGCATGAAAACTGAGGAGCCCGTGATCCCACGGGAGGGTGTATAGGCAGAAGGGGAGGGGCCTTACACTTTTAAGTGTAATACTTTGTGTGGCCTCCGGAGGCAGTAGCTATACACCCAATTGTCTGGGTCTCCCAATTAGGAGCGAAAAAGAAAAACCAGCTAAAAAGTCAAGGCAATTCATTTTTTTTTAAGTTCCCATCACAAGTTTTTGATGTTGCAGATTTTCAACAGCATTTCAGCACCAATGAAAATTGGGCTGTTTGCATTTTATCATTGCGTTTTTTTATTGTGGTTTTTTTTACATGACTTTTTATTGCGTTTTGAGGTAATGGTTTTTTGCTTTATTTTTTGGTATGTCATGTTTTCAATGTTTTCAACAGCAGAAACACATTCAAAATGCATATGCAGATTTGTTTTGCATATAATGCAATAGGGAAAATCTCAACACCACAGTCAGTTTACGCGGAGTTAAAAAAAAAAATAAAATCTTTCAAAATCCCATTGACTTCCATTATTACTCAGTACATGAGTTGAGCCCATCCTACCATCACACTGCTTGCTTGTTACGAGTACCGAGCATAATAGTGCTTGCTCATCACTAGTTATGAGTACCGAGCACCCGAGCATGGTAGTGCCCGCTCATCACTAGTTACGAGTACCGAGCACCTGAGCATGGTAGTGCCCGCTCATCACTAGTTACGAGTACTGAGCACCCAAGCATGGTAGTGCCCGCTCATCACTAGTTACGAGTACCGAGCACCCGAGCATGGTAGTGCCCGCTCATCACTAGTTACGAGTACTGAGCACCCGAGCATAATAGTGCTTGCTCATCACTAGTTATGAGTACCGAGCACCCGAGCATGGTAGTGCCCGCTCATCACTAGTTATGAGTACAGAGCACCCGAGCATGGTAGTGCCCGCTCATCACTAGTTACGAGTACCGAGCACCCGAGCATGGTAGTGCCCGCTCATCACTAGTTACGAGTACTGAGCACCCGAGCATGGTAGTGCCCGCTCATCACTAGTTACGAGTACAGAGCACCTGAGCATGGTAGTGCCCGCTCATCACTAGTTACGAGTACCGAGCACCCGAGCATGGTAGTGCCCGCTCATCACTAGTTACGAGTACCGAGCACCCGAGCATGGTAGTGCCCGCTCATCACTAGTTACGAGTACTGAGCACCCAAGCATGGTAGTGCCCGCTCATCACTAGTTACGAGTACCGAGCACCCGAGCATGGTAGTGCCCGCTCATCACTAGTTACGAGTACTGAGCACCCGAGCATAATAGTGCTTGCTCATCACTAATTATGAGTACCGAGCACCCGAGCATGGTAGTGCCCGCTCATCACTAGTTACGAGTACAGAGCACCCGAGCATGGTAGTGCCCGCTCATCACTAGTTACGAGTACCGAGCACCCGAGCATGGTAGTGCCCGCTCATCACTAGTTACGAGTACTGAGCACCCGAGCATGGTAGTGCCCGCTCATCACTAGTTACGAGTACTGAACACCCGAGCATGGTAGTGCCCGCTCATCACTAGTTACGAGTACTGAGCACCCGAGCATAATAGTGCTTGCTCATCACTAGTTATGAGTACCGAGCACCCGAGCATGGTAGTGCCCGCTCATCACTAGTTACGAGTACTGAGCACCCGAGCATGGTAGTGCTCACTCATCACTAGTTACGAGTACAGAGCACCCGAGCATGGTAGTGCTCACTCATCACTAGTTACGAGTACTGAGCACCTGAGCATGGTAGTGCTCGCTCATCACTAGTTACGAGTACCGAGCACCCGAGCATGGTAGTGCCCGCTCATCACTAGTTACGAGTACTGAGCCCCCGAGCATGGTAGTGCCCGCTCATCACTAGTTACGAGTACCGAGCACCCGAGCATGGTAGTGCCCGCTCATCACTAGTTACGAGTACTGAGCACCTGAGCATGGTAGTGCCCACTCATCACTAGTTACGAGTACTGAGCACCTGAGCATGGTAGTGCCCACTCATCACTAGTTACGAGTACAGAGCATGGTAGTGCCCACTCATCACTAGTTACGAGTACTGAGCACCTGAGTATGGTAGTGCCCACTCATCACTAGTTACGAGTACTGAGCACCCGAGCATGGTAGTGCCCACTCATCACTAGTTACGAGTACTGAGCACCTGAGCATGGTAGTGCCCGCTCATCACTAGTTACGAGTACTGAGCACCCGAGCATGGTAGTGCCCACTCATCACTAGTTACAAGTACCGAGCACCCGAGCATGGTAGTGCCCGCTCATCACTAGTTACGAGTACTGAGCACCCGAGCATGGTAGTGCTCGCTCATCACTAGTTACGAGTACTGAGCATGGTAGTGCCTGCTCATCAATAGTTACGAGTCCCGAGCACCCGAGCATGGTAGTGCCCGCTCATCACTAGTTACGAGTACAGAGCACCCGAGCATGGTAGTGCTCACTCATCACTAGTTACGAGTACTGAGCACCCGAGCATGGTAGTGCTCACTCATCACTAGTTACGAGTACTGAGCACCCGAGCATGGTATGCTCGCTCATCACTAGTTACGAGTACTGAGCATGGTAGTGCCCGCTCATCACTAGTTACGAGTCCCGAGCACCCGAGCATGGTAGTGCCCGCTCATCACTAGTTACGAGTACCAAGCACCCAAGCATGGTAGTGCCTGCTCATCACTAGTTACGAGTACAGAGCACCCGAGCATGGTAGTGCTCACTCATCACTAGTTACAAGTACAGAGCACCCGAGCATGGTAGTGCCCGCTCATCACTAGTTACGAGTACTGAGCACCTGAGCATGGTAGTGCCCACTCATCACTACTCATAGTTACGAGTACTGAGCACCTGAGCATGGTAGTGCTCACTCATCACTAGTTACGAGTACTGAGCACCTGAGTATGGTAGTGCCCGCTCATCACTAATGATAGCCCATATTCATTATAATGATGGTCGGACCATACATGACAAGCTCATTGTACAATAGTTTCCCCCTATTTTCTTACAGATTGTTAGTTTGCGAGCAGGGCCCTCACTCCTGTAATTGTTGAACAATGTTATTTTTTGCTTTTTTTTATTGCTTGTACATGTCCCCCCTTAATAGAAAAGCGCTGTGGAATATGTTGGCGCTATAGAAATAACATTTCTAATAATTATATTAAAGTTGCTAAAAATTTCAATTTTGCTTGTTTTTTTAAGCTATGTGCACACGCTGCAGATTTGGTGCAGAAATTTCTGCATTAAATCCTCCTATTCTGCCAGAAAAATGCACCAAAAAAAGCATGCAGTTGTTGTACTTTCTTTAGTGAAGTCAATGGCTGAAAGGGCTAATAAAGCAGGAAAACACGTCCCAACAGTTGACATTCTGCAGATTTTTTTTCTGCACCAAAACCTGCACCAAATCTGCAAGGAAAAACAAGAGCAACATGAGCACAATACTTCAGAAATCTCATATGCTTTCTGGCTTCAGGATAGGCATGGAGAATTCTCCAAAAACGCATCAAAAACTGCATAAAAAAAAAAATGCACTGTGTGCACAGGCCCTACAAGTTGTGAACCGGTCCATACAAGTATAAGGAGCAACACAAAGGAATACAATAAAATGTTAAGTGCCATTTCGTAATAGCTTTTATAAAAGTAAAATAAATAGTACTGATTTTTACACCTTAACCTGTATAAGATTTAAGCTCTTACTATGCATCCTAGACTATGTAGGTATGATTCATTTTTTCCCCCAAGTCTCTACGTTAGGCTGGAGTCAAACTCGCGCGAGGATCGCATCGCACTGCCCGGTCCGGCCGCCGGCTCTCCTGACAGGAGCGGATCAGCTGCATAGAAATACATGAAGCTCAGAAGCTCCTGTCAGGAGAGCTGGCGGCCGGTCCAATTCTCACGCAAATGTAACCCAAGCCTTATAGGCAGTAGTGGCTGAATAAAGCAGATAATCCACGGTACCATATGGCAAAATGGTGTTAAATGGGTTTTCCGCACATGTGATAATGATTATCTATACTTTGATACTTTGGATATGTCACCAATTTCAGATCAGAGGGAGTATAAGGGGTACTTTGCTACTGCGATGTCGTCGGGGTCAAATCGAAAGTGACGCACATCCGGCGCCGGTAACAATGTCGCAACGTGTAAAGCCTAGAAGCACCGATAAACGATTGCAAAAGCGGCGCAAATCGGTGATCTGTGTAGTGTCAGTCATTTCCATAATTTCGCTGCAGCGACAGGTACGATGTTGTTCCATGTTACTGCGGCAGCTCACATCACTGTGTATGAAGCCGCAGGAGCGAGGAACATCCCCTTACCTGCGTCCCGTCTGCAATGAGGAAGGAAGGAGGTGGGCGGGATGTTTACGTCCCGCTCATCTCCGCCCCTCCGCTTCTATTGGCCGCCTGCCGTGTGACGTCGCTGTGACGCCATTCGACCCGCCCCCTTAGGAAGGAGGCGGGTTGCCGGCCAGAGCGACGTCGCAGGACAGGTGAGTGCGTGTGAAGCTGCCATAGCGATAATGTTCGCTACGGCAGCTAACACAAGATATCGCTGCTGCGACGGGGGCGGGGACTATCGCGCTCGGCATCGCTACAATCGGTTAGTGATGTCGCAGCGTGCAAAGTACCCCTAACACCCGGACCTCCACCGATCACCTGTAATTAGCTCCCGTGGTGCTCAGATGTAAACTTCCAACAACACAACTCTGCTCAATGTTTAGTGACAGCTGCCGAGTACTGTAGATGTCCAGTACAGTAAAAGTACGTGGTAGAGGCCGCTACACAGATAGAGATGTGCTTTTCAGCTCTGTTCAGCCGTTTTTAGCTCAGTCAGCTTGACCGGTGGGATTGACGGGTGTTTGACTCCTACTGATTTGAAATTGATTACCTACAAGTGCATCTCAAATTAGAATATCATCAAAAAGTTCATTTATTTCAGTAATTCAATACAAAAAGGGAAACACATATATTATATAGTCATTATACACAGAGGGATCTATTCCTATATATTATATAGAGTCATTACACACAGAGTGATCTATTCCTATATATTATATAGAGTCATTACACACAGAGGGATCTATTCCTATATATTATACACACAATACACACAGAGGGATCTATTCATATATATTATATAGAGTCATTACACACACAGAGGGATCTATTCCTAAATATTATATAGTCATTACACACAGAGGGATCTATTCCTATATATTATATAGAGTCATTACACACAGAGGGATCTATTCCTATATATTATATAGAGTCATTACACACAGAGAGATCTATTCCTATATATTATATAGAGTCATTACACACAGAGGAATCTATTTCTATATATTAAATAGAGTCATTACACACAGAGGAATCTATTTCTATATATTATATAGAGTCATTACACACAGAGGGATCTATTTCAAGTGTTTATTTATGTTACTGTTGATGATTATGGCTTACAGCCAATGAAAACCCAAAAGTCATTATCTCAGAAAATTAGAATATTATATAAGACCAACTGAAAAAATGATTTTACACTCAGAAATGTTGGCGCCTATTGAAAAGTCTGTACAGTAAATGCCTCAATACTTGGTTGCGGCTCCTTTAGCATGAATTACTGCATCAATGCGGCAATGTGGCATGGAGGTGATCAGCCTGTGGCACTGCTGAGGTGTTATGGAGGCGAGGTTGATTTGATAAAAGCCTTCAGCTTGTCTGCATTGTTGGGTCTGGTGTCTCTCATAGATTTTCTATGGGGTTTAGGTCAGGTGAGTTTGCTGGCCAATCAAGCACAGTGATACTGTGGTTAGTAAACCAGGTATTGGTACTTTTGGCAGTGTGGACAGGGGCCATGTCCTGCTGGAACTGCTGGAATGGAAAATTAAATTTCCTTCTCCAGAAAGTTTTTTGGCAGAGGGAAGCATGAAGTGCTGTAACATTTCCTGGTAGACGGCTGCGCTGACTTTGGTCTTGATAAAACACAGTGGAGCTACACCAGCAGATGACATGGCTCCCCAAACCATCACTGATTGTGGAGACTTCACACCAGACCTCAGCAGCTTGGATTGTGGCCTCTCCACTCTTCCTCCAGACTCTGGGACCGCGATTTCCAAATGAAATGCAAAATTTACTTTCATCTGAAAACAACACCTTGTACCACTGAGAACAGTCCAGTTCTGTTTCTCTTTGGCCCAGGTAAGACGCTTCTGGCGTTGTCTATTGGACATGAGTGGTGATACAAGGAATGCGACACTTATAGCCCATGTCCTGGATACGTCTGTGTGTGGTGGCTCTTGAAGCACTGACTCCAGCAGCGTCCACTCCTTGTGAATCTCCCCCAAAGTTTTGAATGGCCTTTTCCTAACAATCCTATCAAGGCTGCAGTTATCCCGGTTGCTTGTGCATCTTTTTCTACCACTCTTTTTCCTTCCACTCAACTTTCCATTAATATGCTTGGATACAGCACTCTGTGAACAGCCAGCTTCTTTAGAAATGACCTTTTGTGGCTTACCCTCCTTGTGGAGTGTGTCAATGACTGCCTTCTGGACGTCTGTCAAATCAGCAGTGTTCCCCATGATTGTGTAGCCTACTGAACCAGACTAAGGGACTATTTTAAACGCTTAGGAAGCCTTTGCAGGTGTTTAATGGTAATTATTCTAATTTTCTGAGATAATGACTTTTGGGTTATTATTGGCTGTAAGCCATAATCAACAACATTAACAGAAATAAACACTTGAAATAGAACACTCTGTGTGTAATGACTCTATATAATATAAAATAGATCCATCTGTGTGTAATGACTATATAACATATAGGAATAGATCCCTCTGTGTGTAATGATTCTAGGAATAGATCCCTCTGTGTGTAATGACTAAATATAATATATAGGAATAGATCCTATGTGTGTAATGACTCTATATAATATATAGGAATAGATCCCTCTGTGTGTAATGACTATATAATGTATAGGAATAGATCCCTCTGTGTGTAATGACTCTATATAATATATAGGAATAGATCCCTCTGTGTGTAATGACTCTATATAATATAAAGGAATAGATCCCTCTGTGTGTAATGACTCTATATAATATATAGGAATAGATCCCTCTGTGTGTAATGACTCTATATAATATATAGGAATAGATCCCTCTGTGTGTAATGACTATATAATATATAGGAATAGATCCCTCTGTGTGTAATGACTCTATATAATATATAGGAATAGATCCCTCTGTGTGTAATGACTATATAATATATAGGAATAGATGCCTCTGTGTGTAATGACTCTATATAATATATAGGAATAGATCCCTCTGTGTGTAATGACTATATAATATATAGGAATAGATGCCTCTGTGTGTAATGACTCTATATAATATATAGGAATAGATCCCTCTGTCTGTAATGACTCTATATAATATATAGAAATAGATCACTCTGTGTGTAATGACTCTATATAATATATGTGTTTCCCCTTTTGTATTGAATTACTGAAATAAATTAAATTTTTGATGATATTCTAATTTATTGAGATGCACTTGTATGCTCGGGATAGTCATCAGTATCATATGCCCAGACAATCTCTTTAATGAGCATTTTCAACAAAATCAAAATTTTGCAAATATTGTAAATTCTGAGCTATGCTACATAATGTACTTACAAATCTTAGAAATAAAAAAAAAAAGTTTGTTTTTCCAAAAACTAGGCAAAGAAATTACTTCATGATCAGAAACATGATGGCGGTCATCTAAAACCATTTAATAAAGTGCAAGGGTGCCTGCGGGTCACTACTGCAGGGAAATGGTTACCAGCAGAGTTTTCCATTGCTGTGCCAAGCTTTACAAATCCATTCCCTTCTATTAGCAATGCTCGGCTTAGCTTGCCTTGAAACAAGGCTTATAGAGAAAACCAGAATAAATAGAGAACAACTACATACAGTCAGGGCCAGAAATATTTGGACAGTGACACAAGTTTTGTTATTTTAGCTGTTTACAAAAACATGTTCAGAAATACAATTATATATACAATATGGGCTGAAAGTGCACACTCCCAGCTGCAATATGAGAGTTTTCACATCCAAATCGGAGAAAGGGTTTAGGAATCATAGCTCTGTAATGCATAGCCTCCTCTTTTTCAAGGGACCAAAAGTAATTGGACAAGGGACTCTAAGGGCTGCAATTAACTCTGAAGGCGTCTCCCTCGTTAACCTGTAATCAATGAAGTAGTTAAAAGGTCTGGGGTTGATTACAGGTGTGTGGTTTTGCATTTGGAAGCTGTTGCTGTGACCAGACAACATGCGGTCTAAGGAACTCTCAATTGAGGTGAAGCAGAACATCCTGAGGCTGAAAAAAAAGAAAAAATCCATCAGAGAGATAGCAGACATGCTTGGAGTAGCAAAATCAACAGTCGGGTACATTCTGAGAAAAAAGGAATTGACTGGTGAGCTTGGGAACTCAAAAAGGCCTGGGCGTCCACAGATGACAACAGTGGTGGATGATCGCCGCATACTTTTTTTGGTGAAGAAGAACCCGTTCACAACATCAACTGAAGTCCAGAACACTCTCAGTGAAGTAGGTGTACCTGTCTCTAAGTCAACAGTAAAGAGAAGACTCCATGAAAGTAAATACAAAGGGTTCACATCTAGATGCAAACCATTCATCAATTCCAAAAATAGACAGGCCAGAGTTAAATTTGCTGAAAAACACCTCATGAAGCCAGCTCAGTTCTGGAAAAGTATTCTATGGACAGATGAGACAAAGATCAACCTGTACCAGAATGATGGGAAGAAAAAAGTTTGGAGAAGAAAGGGAACGGCACATGATCCAAGGCACACCACATCCTCTGTAAAACATGGTGGAGGCAACGTGATGGCATGGGCATGCATGGCTTTCAATGGCAATGGGTCACTTGTGTTTATTGATGACATAACAGCAGACAAGAGTAGCCGGATGAATTCTGAAGTGTACCGGGATATACTTTCAGCCCAGATTCAGCCAAATGCCGCAAAGTTGATCGGACGGCGCTTCATAGTACAGATGAACAATGACCCCAAGCATACAGCCAAAGCTACCCAGGAGTTCATGAGTGCAAAAAAGTGGAACATTCTGCAATGGCCAAGTCAATCACCAGATCTTAACCCAATTGAGCATGCATTTCACTTGCTCAAATCCAGACTTAAGACGGAAAGACCCACAAACGGCTGTAAAGGCCTGGCAAAGCATTAAGAAGGAGGAAACCCAGCGTTTGGTGATGTCCATGGGTTCCAGACTTAAGGCAGTGATTGCCTCCAAAGGATTCGCAACAAAATATTGAAAATAAAAATATTTTGTTTGGGTTTGGTTTATTTGTCCAATTACTTTTGACCTCCTAAAATGTGGAGTGTTTGTAAAGAAATGTGTACAATTCCTACAATTTCTATCAGATATTTTTGTTCAAACCTTCAAATTAAACGTTACAATCTGCACTTGAATTCTGTTGTAGAGGTTTCATTTCAAATCCAATGTGGTGGCATGCAGAGCCCAACTCGCGAAAATTGTGTCACTGTCCAAATATTTCTGGACCTAACTGTATTAAAGTACTTAAAGGGGTATTCACATCTGCAAGATCCTATCCCCATATGTAGTAGGTGTAATAATAATATTAACATATCTCCAATTAGAAATGTAGTATAGTTCTCCTGATTAGCTATGTCTCTTACCTCATGTGCAGGGCATTGCAGCTTAGCTATTTATGGTTACGACCACGAGCAACTGACTGTCACTGTGAGTGCTTGTAACTATGGATACCTAAGCTGCAATGCCCTGCACATGAGGTAAGTGACATAACTAATCAGGAGAACTATACTACATTTCTAATTTGAGGAATTTGCTAATATTATTACACCTACTACATATTGGGATAGGACCTTGCAGATGGGAATAACCCTTTAAATCAAGCAAAAAGCAGTAAAATCACTCTGCAAAAGTTTGGCCACTGGCTTGTTGGCAATAAAGGTGCACTGAAAAATAGAAAAATGGCCGATATGAGCTAGTGGACATGCTACTGCATAAGGATAGTTAAACATTTTTTTTTTCAAAGACTTTCATTGAGAAAGTGAAGTGACGTCATTCTAAGACGTCTTAAAGGGAATGTGTTGTCAGAAAACGACCTAATGTTTATATCAGGTTTTTGTATTATAAATTATATATATATATTTTTGTTCCTACATCTTGGCAATGTTTTTTTTCTTAATACCAAGATCTTTATGGAAATATTATCTTCCATATTAGGGCTACTTTAGACTCGCCTTACTTATCCTTTCAGTAAGATATTTCAGCAGGCTCATTATCATCAGAGGCAGGATTACAGTGACTGATAACACCTCTATATACATATGATACTCTACCAATCACAGCTGACCCTGCTCCCACTTACTGTTCACAATGATTTTTGCACATGCACATTAGCTGCTTCAATACAAGAGTCAGAATTTGTTTATTGCTGCTAATGTACATGTGCATTTCCTGAAACAAGAGAATGTTAGAATCTAAAAATGTTCCAGTGCGAAAATGATAATATTTCAAATTTGTAATTTAATTTAGATTGTGCAATGGGGAAAATATTGCTAACCCCCCCCCTCCAACAATTAACTCAATAACCCGATTTAAACATCTGATCCTTTTCTTATGACACATTCCCTTAAAATTATGTTTTATTTATATCACACACTTGAATCCAACGTCAAGGTTTCCATGAATGACCACCGGCAAGTGACAGCGCAAGAGCCAAGTAAGCACCATAGTCCCTTATTTTGATAATGGACGGAGGGCACATCTTGAGAAGGATAGGGCGATTCCTAAGACCTGTTCTGTAAGAACACAGAGAGAATGTGCTTCAGGTGGAAAAGCCTTTCTTTTAGTGAGGTCATGGAGAGAATCAGCATCTGGTATGTTGGATCCAATGGTAAAACCGACAAGAGCCACCAACACCAATTCGGACCATCTGGAGATCCCTGAAAAAGAGAGGAAAGAAATATGATGACATTATGCAAAAATATCTAAAAGGTATTATGTCCAGTCACAATGGAAGGTAAAGAAACAAAGAACCTACAAATCCTGCAAGAACATGGGCACAATGTCCTGCTGGCCAGTGTAATCTTCAGCTGGTGGGCAGCAAAGGCCCTACCTGTCACGCTAGGTACGGGGAAGTACCAAGCGAACAGCGAGAGGGAAGGGAAACCCTGTGTCTAAAGAAGGGGAAGATGGTGACCCCTGACCAAACCTACCACTGGTCCCTGGGGTCCATCACCACCCTAGATCGGCTCGGCACATAGGTGCGGAACCTGATACCTGACCCTAGGTATCCCTAGTGCTGGGCCCTAAATAGGGAACGGATGGGATGAGCTCTTCGTCAACCCTACTACACACTATTGAAGACACAAGGAGGACACACAGGTGGAAATGCATGAAATACTTATTAGATGACTCAGGTAGACGTTCAGCAAAGTAACAGTAACTACACCACAGATGAGTACAAGCCACCTGCTTGCAACCAAGGCTTGAAGAAACTGAATAATATCACCAGCACCAGTCCAGGGAAGAGGGAGTATTTAAGCACAAATAGACTACTGGTGATCAGCAGCTGGTAGAAAGGTGAGCTCCTGCTGGGTCCAAAAGGGGGAGGGATGACAATCCAGCAGGAAAAGCTACCTAATACAATGAATACTAACAGCAGGAACAATCGAAAGTCAGGAAGCATTCTGCACAGCCAAATGCTGTGACCTTCTACTGCCAGAAACCACATGACTGTTTGCCACCTATAACACACCTGTGACACTACCGCCTTAATCTAGGGAGGGGGATGGGCTTGGCAATCTTTAAGGCCCCCATAAATACTACAGAGGGACAATCTCATGGGTGGACTCCCAATTGTAGCCTGAAAGAGGATATTGAAGAGAGAAAAAAAAAATGAGCTGTTGGACTTTCTCGTTGGCTGATCCATAGATTATCTTCTGCTGAAGAAGTTGGTCAAAAGCTTTCTCTTCTCTTCCCAAGGAAAAAACATGAAAGCTCATTCAAGCCAAATGATCATGTGTATGGGTGAGTTATCTCACCTGTATGGCCAGCTTTGGTTCTATTGCAAAGGGGGGAGGCTCCTGCTGCAGCCAATTATCTGAGAAAGAGTGGGGGAGTGGTCATAGCTGAGCAACAGAGAGCATTGAGAAGATTTCTTGCTGTACATTAGTTTTAATTGTAATTAGTGATAGACGGACTCGTAGATATCCGGGATTGGTGGGTCTAACTGGATTTAAAATAAATTTAAAAAAATAACCAGTTCCGGATATTTGGTTGGACACCGGTCCCCATATAAGTCTATGGGGACGAATCCAGTGCTTAAAAATTGTGGTAGAAGGGCTGTAACTGCTTCTGGGCTGCTCACTCTTCTTCAAGGGCCGTGCATTAGCCTCATACATGTTCACTGCTTCCCCCGCCCACCGGCAGTCCTAGTGCCAGTGATTGTTTGTTGTAGGCAGGGGAAGCAGTTATGATGCATGAGGCTAATGAGCGTCCCAGGAAAAAAAGAGTGAGGGACCCGGAAGCAGTTACAGCTGCACCAGAGACTCAGTATAGGACCCTTGCTTTATTTTTTTTAATTTTTTTATTTTTCCAAGTTGCTGAACCTGGCATCTGGATACGTTTGGAACCGCACGGATCTGTACTTTTACAGTCTGAGTCCACCCATCACTAATTGTAATAGAAGACAAAATAAGATCAAAGAAAAAAAAAATGTACAGAATTGTGGAGACAAATAGGTGTAAAAATCAGGAAACGTGCAAAAAAAAAAAAAAAAAAAAAAGCTGTGACAGTTACATTGAAGAAACATGAAACATTTGCTGTAGCCACACGGTGAAGTAAATGCTTAACTGGAGAGAAGGGGTTAATCCGCGTAGAAAAGGAGATCACAAAGAACAGATCCTGGATAGGGATTTATCATCAACGCGTTTCGGAGTAAAAGATATCTCCTTCTTCAGGACATTCACAATTATTTGCGATTCTCCTGAAGAAGGAGTTGTTTTTACTCCGAAACGCATTGACAATAAATCACAATCCAGGATCTGTTCTTCTTGGTCTCCATTCTTACGACAGAGCGGATTAACCCTTTCTCTCCAGTTGTTCAGTAAATAAAAAAGGAATAGTAGAGTTTTTTTGTAACATGTTTTTTATTAATTTACTGTGTTTAGTGTTTCTTTAAAAGAGAATTTGTCAGATTAATCCCTCCCGCCAAGAAAAATGTATGAATGTTTATTTGATCATATTGCTCTCTGAAAGAAAAGGTCATTCACACCTATAACTAATGCAATATAATAATATATGACATTAAAGGGAACCGGTCACCAGATTTTTCCCTTATGAGCTGCGGCCACCACCAGTGAGCTCTTATATACAGTATTCCAGAATACAATATATAAGAGCCCAGGCCACTGTGTATAACATAAAAAACACTTTTATAGTACTCACCTAGGGGGCAGCCCGGTCCGATGGGTGTCGCTGGTCTCTGGTTGGGTGCCTCCTCTCTCCGGTCCGGCGCCTCCTCTCTGCTGTGATCACAGTCCTCCTTCTGCCCAGCCCAGTATGGTTGACCTGTCTACGTCATCCACACAGGCTGACACTGCGGTCCTGCAAAGGCGCACTTTGATCTTCCCTGCTGAGGGCAGTACTGTAACGTGCAGGCGAGAGGAAAGGTTAAAGACCGCCCGCGCATGCGCACTACAATACTTTGATCTACCCTGCATAGAGCAGATGAAAGTGCGCCTGCACAGGACCTCAATGCCGACGCGTCATGCACACGGGCCTCAGAAGAAGATGGAAGGCGATAGCTGTAGAGACGAGGGGCCGGACTGGAGAGCAGCAACACCCATCTAACCGGCCAGCCCCCTAGGTGAGTATTATAAAAGTGTATTTTAGGTTCTAGACAGCGCCCTGGGCTCTTATATACAGCATGTTAGAATGCTGTATATAAGATACCACTGGTGGCGGCCGCAGCTTATAGGCCCCAAATCTGGTAACAGTTTCCCTTTAACAACAAAAAAAGAGGCTCAATAGAGGCTTAAGTGCAGTGGGTGTGTCAAAGCACTTCACAAGTCTCCGCCTCCCTGGCTCGGCCAAATGCTTATGGAAAAGGAGAACGCTTCGGCCAGAATCTTCAAGCTGAGAGAAGAAGAAAAATAATCAGCCGTTGAAATTGCAACAGCCCAATCCTTCTCTCCGCTGACATGACCTGCCGTGGGACATCAGATGATTGTCTATACCCCAGCACTATCGGTGGAATCAACCAAGTGCATGGTGGGCTTTCCCTTCCATGCTGTTAATAGTCAGTGTAGCATGACGTCAATTAAGATTAGCTCTGAACTTATCAAATTATTGGAAAAATACATTTAAAAGACTTATTTTAGTAAAGGAAATTTAAAAGGGAATCTGTCACCAGGTTTTTGCTCCTCCATCTGAGAGCAGCATAATGTAGAGACAGAGACCCTGATTTCAAAGATGTGTCACTTACTGAGCTGTTTGCTGTAATTTTAATAAAATCAATGTTTTCTCTGCTGCAGATCTAAAGGCCCCGTTACACGCAAGGACGTATCTAACGATATATCGCCGGGGTCACGGATTCCGTGACGTACATCCGGCATCGTTAGCGACGTCGTTGCGTGTGACAGTAAGGAACGACTTTTAAAGATGGAAAATACTCACTTTATCGTCCATCGTTGACACGTCGTTCCTTTTCAAAAAATCGTTGATTGATGAGCACGCAGGTTGTTCGTCGTTCCCAGGGCAGCACACATCGCTGTGTGTGACACCTTGGGAGCGACTAACTACAGCTTATCTGCGTCCACCGGCAATGAGGAAGGAAGGAGGTGGGCGGGATGTTCCGGCCGCTCATCTCCACCCCTCCGCTTCTATTGGGCAGCCGCTTAGTGACGCCGCTGTGACGCCGCACGAACCGCCCCCTTAGAAAGGAGGCGTTTCGCCGGACACAGTGATGTCGCTAGGCAGGTAAGTACGTGTGACTGCTCCTAACAAATTTGTGCGCCACGGGCAGCGATTTGCCCGTGACGCACAAACGACAGGGGCAGGTACGCTCGCTAGCAATATCGCAAGCGATATCACTGCGTGTAACACCCCCTTAAGAGTTAAACAGAGTTCATGAATATGATGGACTACCTGGCAGCACACCAAGTAGTCCTGTAATGATAATATACTGCTGATAAAACAGTAATTTTTATCAAAACTACACTAAGCCGCCTAGTAGGTGACACATTGCTGGAATCAGGATCTATGACCCTACTTTATGCTCCTCTCAGATTAGGTGGCAAAACTTGGTGACAAATCCCCTTTAAATACACAGGGCACCAGAAAGTAGTGTCAGAAGATCACGATCCATATATATCTCCACCCAAGATATATGGATCAGATCTCGGACATGGCAGTCAAACATCCGCTCACATCACAGGCTATTCCCTGATTCCGGAATATTAAGAAAGCGAAAATATAAAAAAAATACAGCAAACAGTCATTTATAATGCCCTGTTTGGGTGAAAGCGTCCCCTCGGAGTCTTTAAGTATGCTATTTTGGTTTGGAGAACATTTTCCAGTCATTTGCTTGCAAGCACCTGGCGGCTTTTTAATGGATAGCCGCATCAATCTCGCTTTCAGAAGCCGGCAGTGTGGGCAAGGAGAAGGACTGCAGGGTGCGAGCAGGGGGAACGGCTCTACACGGTGCACTGAGTTTGCTAACGTCTATCTTTAACCTCTTCCATGCCGCCAAACATACTGGCTTTGTATTACTATTACATATTATTAATCACATTATTTAGCTTTTTCAGCCAAAATATCAAAATTTACTTATTTAAAAGTACTTTTGCCATTTTATTTTAGCTTTCATATACATTTATTCTTAAAAGAAGATTTATCACTTGGCATAAATCTTTATTTGTTTTATCTGGTGTAAATGCCGCTGTTTTCCTGAATCCGGCGTTGTTTTTCTTTTGTTCCTTCGCCTCTCCGTTCCTGAGATATGGCCTCTTCTTCCCTGTGTATATAAAGCTATCTTTTTACCAAGTGGGTGTGGCCCTCAACACTTTGTTTTGAAGATCCCACCCAGTTGGCTGAAAAGACTGTATACAGGGAAGAATGGGCCATATCTCAGGAACGGAGAGGCACAGGAACACAAACAAGACAACGCCGGAATCAGGAGGACAGCAGCGGTTATATCAGGTAAGAAAATGTCATATTTATGGAGAATGACAGCTCCTTTTTATGCATACATTTTATACCATAGTCTTTTACTATTCTGCAATGTCCCTGATTAGCATACATTTTATTGTTAAGTTGGCTATTTTTCACCCATTGTCTTAAACTTGCACGCACACAGTGTTTGAGCATGCAGGCACAGGTATACACAAATTACTGAGCAGCAGGGTCCTTGCTGCCACTTGTCCCAGGTAAAGGAGCCCAAACATCTTAGATGGCAGTCGGATGAATGAATATTTAAATGACAGGCATTTCCTCTGATTCCCACAAGCACGTGGACGCTCGACGCTAGAAAGTGTGTATGTGTTTTCAATGGGGAGAGTGGAGTGAACCACTGCTCATAGTTTCCAAAGACAAAAGGAACAGGCGTGGGAACTCAACATGCCCAATCCTTTTCTTTCTTGATATCATCTGTCCAAGGGAAGTTCAAAGGCCCCATACACATTAAATGGCTAGACCACGTATATGGGGTCTTTTTTTTTTCTTTTCAGAGAAAGGGCAATGTGGCCTGAAAAAAATGATAGCCATTAAACTGCCACTGACCTGGCTTTTATGTAACCCTATTAGATAGGTACCCTTGAGGGGTGCACTTGAAATATTATATACACATACAATATATATACATACATATATACTATATATACACACACACACTTTGTAGCACCACCTTTTGCTGCGATTACAGCTGCAGTCGCTTGGGGTATGTGTCTATCAGTTTTGCACATCAAGAGAGTGAAATTCTCGCCCATTCTTCCTTTGCAAACAGCTGGAGCTGAGTGAGGTTGGATGGAGGCGTTTGTGAACAGCAGTTTACAGCTCTTTCCACAGATTCTCAATTGGGTTTAGGTCTGGACTGTGACTTGGCCATTCTAACACCTGGATACGTTTATTTGTGAACCATTCCATTGTAGATTTTGCTTTATGTTTTGGATCATTGTCTTGTTGGAAGACAAATCTCCGTCCAGTCTCAGGTCTTTTGCAGACTCCAACAGGTTTTCTTGAAGAATGGTCCTGTATTTGGCTCCATCCATCTTACCATCAATTTTAACCATCTTCCTTGTCCCTGCTGAAGAAAAGCAGGCCCAAACCATGATGCTGCCACCACCATGTTTGACAGTGGGGATGGTGTGTTCAGGGTGATGAGCTGTGTTGCTTTTACACCAAACATGTCGTTTGGCATTGTGCCTAAAAAGTTTGATTTTGGTTTCATCTGACCAGAGCACCTTCTTCCACATGTTTGGTGTCTCCCAGGTGGCTTGTGGCAAACTTTAAACAACACTTTTTATGGATATCTTTGAGAAATGGCTTTCTTCTTGCCACTCTTAAATAAAGGCCAGATTTGTGCAGTGTACAACTGATTGTTGTCCTATGGACAGACTCTCCCACCTCAGCTGTAGATCTCTGTAGTTCATCCAGAGGGATCATGGGCCTCTTGGTTGTATCTCTGATCAGTCTTCTCCTTGTTTGAGATGAAAGTTTGGATGGACGACCGGGTCTTGGTAGATTTGCAGTGGTATGATACTCCTTCCATTTCAATATGATCGCTTGCACAGTGCTTCTTGGGATGTTTAAAATTTTGGAAATATTTTTGTAACCAAATCCGGCCTTAAACTTCTCCACAACAGTATCATGGACCTGCCTGTTGTGTTCCTTGGTCTTCATGATGCTCTCTGTGCTTTATACAGAACACTGAGTCTATCACAGAGCAGGTGCATTTATACAGAGACTTCATTACACACAGGGGATTATATTTATCATCATCATCAGTCATTTAGGACAACATTGGATCATTCAGAGATCCTCAATGAACCTCTGGAGTGAGTTTGCTGCCCTGAAAGTAAAGGGGATGAATAATATTGCAAATTTTCAGTTATTTATTTTTTAAAAAAGTTTAAAATAAACAATAAATATCGTTCAACTTCACAATTGTGTCCACTTGTTGATTCTTCACCAGAACATTTACATTTTTTATCCTTATATTTGAAGCCTGAAATGTGGGAAAAGGTTTAAAAATTCAAGGGGGCCGAATACTTTTGCAAGGCACTGTATGTATATATATATATATATATCTTTTGTATAGTTATATAGGTCTTATAAAGTTATTTCCATTTCCACAGATGGTTATTGTTGGACTAGAAGGTGGCCCGATTCTAACGCATCGGGTATTCTAGAATTTATTGTGTAGTTAATGTATGTTTTTTGTTATATATATATAGATGTTGTTGTGTGTAGTTGCCAGTGTTTGTGTAGGGCACTGTAAATGTTCTGGGTGTTGTCTGGGTGGGGGGTGTGTGAGAGCGGTGTTGTATGTGTGTTGCGTTGTTTGTGGAGCGCTGTGTGTCTACAGCGTTCTGTGTGTGTGGTGCTGTGTGTGTTGCGCGGTTTGTGTGGGTGTGGAGTGCGTGTGTGTGTGTTTTGGGGGAGGTATGTTTTGTGCAGTGTGTGTTGCGCGGTATGTGCGTATATTTGTGTATGCCGCGGTGTTTGTGTGTTGGGTGTTGTGTGTGTGCGGCGTTGTCTGTGTAGGGCGGTGTTTGTGGTTCCCAGTGTGTGTGTGGTGTATTGTGCGGTGCGCGTGTGGCGCTGTGTGTGTGTGTTTTGGGGGAGGTGTGCACCCCCATCGTGCTCCATCCCCCATGCTGCGCACCCCCCATCGTGCTCTATCCCCCATGCTGCGCACCCCCCATCGTGCTCCATCCCCCATGCTGCGCAGCCCCCATCGTGCTCCATCCCCCATGCTGCGCACCCCCCATTGTGCTCCATCCCCCATCGTGCTCCATCCCCCATGCTGCGCACTCCCATCGTGCTCCATCCCCCATGCTGCGCACTCCCCATCGTGCTCCATCCCCCATCGTGCTCCATCCCCCATGCTGCGCACTCCCCATCGTGCTCCATCCCCCATGCTGCGCACCACCCATCGTGCTCCATCCCCCATGCTGCGCACCCCCATCGTGCTCCATCCCCCATGCTGTGCACCCCCCATCATGCTCCATCCCCCATGCTGCGCACTCCCCATCGTGCTCCATTCCCCATGCTGCGCACTCCCCATCGTGCTCCATCCCCCATGCTGCGCACTCCCCATCGTGCGCCATCCCCCATGCTGCGCACCCCCCATCGTGCTCCATCTCCCATTCTGTGCACCCCCCATCGTGCTCCATCCCCCATGATGCGCACCCCTCATCGTGCTCCATCCCCCATGCTGCGCACTCCCCATCGTGCTCCACAGTCACACATCAGACAGTATACACGTGCACATCTGATCGCATACACTCACACCCCACTTCTCCCTGTGCCCTCCGGTGGGCGGTCCCCAGCAACTGTGCTGCACGCTGTGCTCCTCTGCCGACACTCACAGATCCGATTGCATACACTCACACATCAGAACACACACACACACCCGATCGCATATACGCACACACCCGATCGCATACACGCACACACACACTGACGATATCGCACATACGCGCTCACACACTCACAACATCCGGAGATACCACATGCTTCCGGCCATGTGATCCTCCGGCAGGTCCTGGAAGGTTACTGCACGCACAGTATCGCCGTCGAGAAGTAAGCGATATCACGGGATGTTGTTGTGTGTGGATGCGATCTGATGTGTGTGTGAGGTGTGTGTGAGAGTGAGTGTGATCTGATGTGTGTGTGTCTGTTCTTATGTGTGTGTGTGCGTGTGTGTGTGTGTTCCGCCGCTGCAGGACCTTGATGCACTCACCTGCTCCCGGTCGGCGTCTGGTGAGTATGACTGTGGTGTCTTCTTTCTTCTGTCTTCTCTCTTCTGGGGGTACCCGCTGCCTATAGTGAAGTGTCTTGCAGTGTCTTTAACTCTTTCACCGCTGCATGACACTTCATTATTGACCGCAGCGTATGCCGGCTCCCTGCACATGTGTACCGGGAGCCGGTGTACGCTGCGTGCGGAGTCCGGGGCGAGCGGCTAATCCATGTGAGGGGCGGGGCCAGGCCGAGGCGAGCGGCCAATCCGTGGGGGGGCGGAGCCAGGCCGAGCCCAGAGTGGCTTATCCATGCGGGGGCGGGGCCAGGCCGAGGCGAGCGGCCAATCCGTGGGGGGGCGGAGCCAGGCCGAGCCCAGCGGCCAATCCGACAGTTGTCACTTTTATGACACTTACGGTGACACTGTCACGTGACACAATTTTGGAGCAAGACAGACAGACAGACAGAATAAGGCAATTATATATATAGATAGGTCTTGTAAATACAAGCAATTTTGAAATTTACAGCTTGTTAAAATTTGCAGTCATTCTTGAGATATTAATGCTTTTCTTTTTTAAAAAGGTCATTGACTTGGAGAATGACCACCACTGGCAGACAGCAAAACATGTGTAGCGCTTACAAGTTCTTTTCTGTTGAGCATGTAAGCCCTGTTTATAAGCTGGCAGGAGCACACTATTACCTCCTAATCCCACCCAGCTTCAGTGCAGTGTTTACAAAATAGAAAATAGCGGTGGTCGGTCTCCTAGGCAACGAGCTGGAAACAAAATATCTCAAGAACAGCTGCAAATGTTAAAGAGCACTAAATGGCAAAAGTGCTAGTTTTTAAAAAAGCGAGCAGACAATGCATATGGGAGGAAAAGTAGTGCTCTCAAAACTGTAAACTGTACAACCTGCCCCCCAATGGCTGATAACAGAGAACAATAAACACTGAGAATAAGTGATAGATCCCTTTAAGTGAAGAACACACATAATGATATGTATAATACTGTCACGGAGAAACTTGGACCCTCTTACCGGGGGGATTCCTGCTGAAGTTTAAGCCTGCCAAACAAAGGTAAGGATTTACAACACAGCAATTAGATCCCCGCACTGGGAGCCGGGGATAATGTGATGGTTATGAATAATGGAACACTGTCATTGTAGGCCCAGTCCCATACCAGGTGCTGGGAATTACAGTGATTTAGGTTCCTGTATCCACCTGCTAAATGCTATAAACAACCATACGACGGCATATCCTGGCCTGGAATATCATAGGGTGGATGACACTGCCTCGTGCTGGGCAATCATGATAGAGGAGTTCTAGGTTTCTTGTATAACCATCAAAGCAATCAAACAAAACGCAAACAAGCTGGAAAGGAACACTAAAAAAAGATACATATCACGGCAAGCATAACACCCAGACGGCTGGTTTGTGATTTAGTGTTTTATCAGCAGGATATCATTACAGGACTAGTTGTCTCGTGCCTCCTAGTCGTCCTTCTCAGTGTAATACCGACCCCACCAAAGATCAGCAGCTTTCTGTCAATATACAGTGTGCACAGAGAGCTGCCATTTAGTGGTGTGGGCGGGGCTATACACAATTCAGCATTCTGAGCTCAGCTAGATCTGCACCAGAGAGAGCTGTGTCTATCACAATTGCTGTACATAAAAAACTAAGTGATACATCTCTGGAATCAGGGTCACTGTCTCTACATTATGCAGCTTTCAGATTAAGTAGTAAAAACCTGGTGACAAATTCCCCTTAAAGACTCTATGCACACTATATCACAAATTATTTTCAAAGCCCAAAAATCATACTATACTATATATAAACATATTGTAAATTTATATTAATAAATATATATATATATATATATATATATATATATATATATATATATATATATATATATATATATATATATATATATATATATATATATATATTTTGTGAGGTAGTATGGTCGGCTGCACAGCAGAAGACACGGGATCCAGGCATCAAGGTTCACAGCATCCGGTTTAATAGTCAAACAAAAGTCCACAACAGTACACATGGGCCTCTCCGGCAGCAAACTCAGGTAGTTGTGTTCACTCTCTCACACACTCAGCTCCCACGCCCATCTTTCTGTTTCCTTTTAACCCTGTAGGGAAACAGCATTAACCCCGGAGTGGAGTTACTTTCTATCATGGAGTGAGCACAACCGGGATGAGACGTACCGGCCGTCATAGATAATCCCGGTCAGTCTCACATACCCCCCCCTCAGTTCAAGCGAGCGGGGTTGAACTCCTGCCAGCAAACACGGGCCGCGGGACAAGGCATCGGCGTTGCCCTGCAACCTACCGGCCCGGTGTTCAACCGTAAACCGGAAGTTCTGCAGAGAAAGGAACCACCGGGTAACCCGGGCATTCCGTTCCTTGGCGGACCTCATCCAGACCAGTGGAGAGTGATCCGTCACCAAGCGAAACTGCCGTCCCAGCAGGTAATAGCGTAGGGACTCCAAGGCCCACTTGATCGCCAGGCACTCCTGTAGGGGTGAGCTTCCTACTTAAGAAGGTGACGGGGTGTTCCTCCCCCTGAACCACCTGAGACAGCACTGCCCCCAGGCCGACCTCCGAGGCGTCAGTCTGTACTATGAACTCCTTCCGGAAATCAGGGTTTACAAGAACGGGCTGTCCGCACAGGACCCCTTTTAGGGCCCGGAAGGAGTCCTCGGCCTGCGAAGTCCAGCGCACCATGACGGACTTCTTGCCTTTGAGAAGGTCCGTCAAGAGGGCTGATAGTCCCGCAAAATCTTTGACAAACCTCCTGTAGTACCCCACGATACCCAGGAAGGCCCTAACCTGCTTCGTGGTCAGGGGTCTAGGCCACTTCTGGATCGCCTCAACCTTGTTAATTTGGGGCTTAATCACTCCTTGGCCTATCACGTAGCCCAAGTAGCGGGCTTCCGTGAGTCCCAACGCACATTTCTTGGGATTGGCTGTCAATCCGGCTGTTCGAAGCGCGTCCACCACCGCTTGTACCTGTTCCAAGTGGGTCTGCCACTCGGAGCTGTAAATGATGATGTCATCAAGGTACGCTGATGCATACGCCTGGTGGGGTTCCAGCACCAAGTCCATCAACCTCTGGAACGTGGCCGGAGCGCCATGTAACCCAAAAGGCAAGACAACATAGTGGAAGAGACCCTCCGGCGTAACAAAGGCGGTTTTCTCCTTGGCGGACTCCGTCAGTGGCACCTTCCAGTACCCCTTTGTCAGGTCGAGCGTGGTAAAATATCGCGCCTGTCCCAGCCTATCAATCAGCTCATCCACCCGCGGCATGGGGTAGAGATCGAACTTGGATATTTCGTTCAATCTCCTAAAGTCATTGCAGAATCTTAAGGAGCCATCGAGTTTTGGTATTAGGACAATGGGACTAGCCCATTCACTCCGGGATTTTTCGATGACCCCCAGGCATAGCATTGTCTTCACTTCCTCTGATATGGCTTGTCTTCGAGCCTCCGGTACGCGGTATGACTTCAGGCGAACCTTCAGGTGGGGCTCGGTGACAATGTCATGTCGTATCAGACTGGTCCTACCCGGCAACTCGGAGAAGACATCGGGGTTCTGCTGAACCAGCCGTCTGGCCTCTCGCCTCTGTTGCTTGGTGAGGGCTTCTCCAATCCTTACTTGCGGTTCGTCCTCTCCGGAGGTTGCTGGAGCCGGGTTTGAACGATCCGAAGAGGAGGGAGATGGGGAAAAATCAACCATCAGGCTTTCCCGTTCCTGCCACGGTTTTAATAGGTTGACATGGTATATTTGTTCAGGTTTCCGCCTACCGGGCTGCAATACTTTATAGTTGACCACCCCGACTCTTTCCTTTATCTCGTAGGGGCCTTGCCACTGAGCCAGGAATTTACTCTCCGCCGTGGGGATCAATACCAACACCCGATCTCCGGGTTTAAAGGTCCGCACGGTGGCTTGTCTATTGTAGCGCCCGCTTTGCGCGGCCTGAGCCTCCTGTAAATGCTCCTTCACAATTGGCATGACCGCGCTTATGCGGTTCTGCATTCCTAAAATGTGTTCAATCACACTTTTATGGGGGGTGGGCTCTTGCTCCCATGTTTCCTTTGCTAGGTCCAACAATCCCCGGGGATGTCGCCCGTATAACAATTCAAAAGGCGAAAACCCCGTGGATGCCTGTGGCACCTCTCGTATGGCAAACATCAAATAGGGAAGCATCATATCCCAGTCTTTCCCGTCTTTGGAGATCACCCTTTTTAGCATGGTTTTCAGGGTTTTATTGAATCGTTCTACTAACCCATCCGTCTGAGGATGATACACAGATGTACGCAACTGCTTGATCTGGAGTAGCCGGCATAGTTCTTTGGTCACTTTAGACATGAATGGGGTCCCCTGATCCGTAAGGATCTCCTTGGGCAACCCCACCCGGCAGAACACAGCAAACAACTCCCGAGCTATAAGCTTCGCCGCAGTATGTCTGAGAGGTATCGCCTCTGGATACCGGGTGGCATAGTCAACGATCACTAGGATGTGTTGGTGCCCTCGAGCAGACTTTACGAGGGGCCCCACCAGATCCATCCCTATCCGTTCAAAAGGGACTTCTATAATGGGTAACGGTACCAACGGACTGCGAAAGTGGGCCAGTGGTGCGGTAAGCTGACACTCCGGGCAGGTTTCGCAGAACCGTTTAACCTCCCCAAAGACCCCGGGCCAATAGAACCTTTGCAATATTCGCTCCTGCGTTTTCTTGACCCCTAGGTGGCCACTCATCAGGTGTTTATGAGCCAAGTCGAGGACCCGCCGGCGATACGGCTGGGGCACCACCAACTGCTCTACCCCCACGCCCCGTATTTCATCTACCCGGTAGAGTAAATCCTGCTTAAGAGCGAAATGGGGGTACCTTACCTGGGCACCGGGCAGCTGTGCCACCCCGTCAATTACTATCACCCGATTCCGGGCATGTATTAATGTAGGGTCCTGGAGTTGGGCTGTCCCAAACGTATCCGGGGATGCCTCCAAGTCCGGGATGGGCTCGACCGTCTCAGCCTCTCCTGCCAATACCTCTAGGGGCGACCTATCGGGTTCACACTCTGTCCCTATCATGGGGACCCCTATGGCAGGCGTCCCGGATTCAGGATTGTAGGGCTCAGGTCCCGGACTGACCAATATCTGAGGGGACTTAGGAGGTCCCTTCCATAAAGTCCAAAAATAGGGCAGATCCCTTCCTAGGATCACGTCATAGGGAAGAGAGTTAATAAGTCCCACCTCATGTTGCACCTGACCGCAAGGTGCTGTGATGGTGACAATCCCCGTGGGATAGTCTCGGCGGTCCCCATGTATGCAAACCACCCCCACGGTACGTCCTGTGGCCTTTACTTTAGCCCTTAGGGTTGATCGCACAAGGGTCACTAAGCTTCCGGAATTCAACAAGCCTGTAACCGGACATCCATTCACCTGTATTTGGCACAAGTGGGGCTCAGTCTCTGGGGGGACCAGGTCAGCGGTACACACCACCTGAGCATACATTGAACCCCGCCGGGTAACCCCACAATCCATGGGCTCCGTGGTGAGTGGACACTGGGCTTCCATATGTCCCACCCGCTGGCACCGCCAACATCTAATAGGGAAGGAAACCCCCTTGACGAGTTGTCGTTTAGGGTACATAGCCTTCCGGACCTCAGGGACGGAGGGTGCGGCCTCAGACGGGACGGTAGCGGACTCCCGCACCGGTGTCAGCGGTGGGTCCTTGGCCCTAGGCTTGGAGGGGCCGGACCGACGGGCGGTGCGCAAAGTCTCAGTGTCCCGTATCAAGTCCTGCGTAGCCACATGCTGCTCTACCAGGCCCACTAATTGGTCCAGGGTACTTGGGTCGCCCTGTCCTACCCACCGTTGAATGGTGACGGGTAAGGTGCGCACAAAACGATCAACAACTACCCTTTCCACCATTTGCGCCGGGCTCAGAGTGTCAGGCTGCAACCACTTTTTTACGAGAGGCAACAAGTCATAGGCCTGTGAGCGTACAGGTTTGGCTTCCTCATAGAACCACTGATTTACCCGCTGAGCCCGTACATAGGTATTCACCCCCATCCGAGCAAGTATTTCGGCTTTCAGGGTCGCATATTCTAAGGCATCCTCGGTACAGAGGTCCAGGTACGCTTTTTGGGGCTCCCCCGTCAGATAGGGCGACAATTCCTCAGCCCACAGGGGGGTCGGCAGTTTTTCCCGCTCGGCCACCCGCTCAAACACCGCCAGGAACGCTTCCACATCATCCCCCGGGGTCATCTTTTGCAACGCTTGTCTCACCGCTTTCCGGACGCTGCCGTCGTCACCCGATCCCGGGGTTGTTGCTGCCGGTCCGGCACGGATCGACTTGGCCAGGAGAACCATCTGTTCTTGGTGTCTTTGTTCCTGCGATTTCAAGGATTGGAGCAGGTGTGCATTGGTCTGTTGCTGCTGTGCATTAGCCTGTTGTTGCTGTGCATTAGCCTGAGCCAAATGCTTTAGTATGTCCTCCATGGTGTCGCCGGGTTTGGGCTGTAGTATAGCCGCTCGAATCCAGGACATGCGCTGCTGGGTCACCAGGGATGGATGCTACACCTCACCGGGCTGGCATGCCCGCATTCTCCACCATATGTGAGGTAGTATGGTCGGCTGCGCAGCAGAAGACACGGGATCCAGGCATCAAGGTTCACAGCATCCGGTTTAATAGTCAAACAAAAGTCCACAACAGTACACATGGGCCTCTCCGGCAGCAAACTCAGGGAGTTGTGTTCACTCCCTCACACACTCAGCTCCTACGCCCATCTTTCTGTTTCCTTTTAACCCTGTAGGGAAACAGCATTAACCCCGGAGTGGAGTTACTTTCTAGCATGGAGTGAGCACAACCGGGGTGAGACGTACCGGCCGTCATAGATAATCCCGGTCACAGTCTCACAATATATATATATATACAGTATACTAGAAGGTGGCCCGATTCTAACGGTATTCTAGAATTTATTGTGCAGTCAATGTATGATTTTTCTTATCTATATATATATATATATATATATATATATATATATATATATATATATATATATATATATATATATATATATAGTTGTGTGTAGTTGCCAGTGTTTGTGTAGGGCGCTGTAAATGTTCTGGGTGTTGTCTGGGTGGGGGGGGGGTGTGAGAGCGGTGTTTGTGTCTGGCGTTGTTTGTTGAGCTGTGTGTGGTGCTGTGTGTGTTGCACGGTTTGTGTGGGTGTGTGTGTGTGTTTTGGGGGAGGTATGTTTTGTGCAGTGTGTGTGTGTTGGAGGAGTAGTAATGGGGAGAGAGGAGTCTAATAGGGGGAGTAGTCCTGGGGGGAGAGGAGTATAATAGGAGTAGTCCTGGGGCGAGAGGAGTATAATAGGAGGAGTAGTCCTGGGGGGAGAGGAGTCTAATAGGAGGAGTAGTCCTGGGGGGAGAGGAGTATAATAGGTATAATAGGAGGAGTAGTCCTGGGGGGAGAGGAGTATAATAGGAAGAGTAGTCCTGGGGGGAGAGGAGTATAATAGGTATAATAGGAGGAGTAGTCCTGGGGGGAGAGGAGTATAATAGGAAGAGTAGTCCTGGGAGGTGAGGAGTATAATAGAAGGAGTAGTCCTGGGGGGAGAGGAGTATAATAGGTATAATAGGAGGAGTAGTCCTGGGGGGAGAGGAGTATAATAGGAAGAGTAGTCCTGGGGGGAGAGGAGTATAATAGGTATAATAGGAGGAGTAGTCCTGGGGGGAGAGGAGTATAATAGGAAGAGTAGTCCTGGGAGGTGAGGAGTATAATAGAAGGAGTAGTCCTGGGGGGAGAGGAGTATAATAGGAAGAGTAGTCCTGGGAGGTGAGGAGTATAATAGAAGGAGTAGTCCTGGGAGGAGAGGAGTATAATAGGAGGAGTAGTCCTGGGAGGAGAGGAGTATAATAGGAGGAGTAGTCCTGGGAGGAGAGGAGTATAATAGGAGGAGTAGTCCTGGGGGGAGAGGAGGATAATAGGAGGAGTAGTCCTGGGGGGGGGGGGGAAGAGTATAATAGGAGGAGTAGTCCTGGGGGGAGAGGAGTATAATAGGAGGAATAGTCCTGGGGGGAGGTGTATAGGTGCCCAGTGTGTGCGGGGGGCGTGGCTGAGCGGGCACAGTGTGTGGGGAGCGGGCACAGTGTGTGGGGGGGCGTGGCCGAGCGGGCACAGTGTGTGGGGGGCGTGGCCGAGCGGGCTCAGTGTGTGGGGGGCGCGGCCGAGCGGGCACAGTGTGTGGGGGGTGTGGCCGAGCGGGCACAGTGTGTGGGGGCGTGGCCGAGCAGGCACAGTGTGCGGGGTGTGTGGCCGAGCGGGCACAGTGTGCGGGGGGGCGTGGCAGGGCCAAGCGGCCAATGTGTGCGGGGGGCGTGGCTGGGCGGCCAATGCGTGCGGGGGGCGTGGCCGGGCGGCCAATGTGACGGTTGTTTGGAGCAAGACAGACAGAATAAGGCAATATATATATATATATATATATATATATATATATATATATATATATACATACATATATATACATATACATATATATATATATATATATATATATATATATATATATATATATATATATATACACACACACACACACACAAGGGTGGGATTCAGCCGGTTCTGGAGTTGTTAAAATAGCAGCCGATTCCCAGAACCGGCAAGAAACAGCTCCAGCGATCTATTTCCCTGTATTCATTTCTGTTAGTGTCTCTTTAAGACTCTAACACAAATGAATCCCTGTACCTCCACGCCACACTTCCGGGTACAGTGGAGCCTGTCTGCTCCCTGACCCGGCGTGCAGCGACGTGCTGACGCTGCAGAGGTCCCAGCAGTGTGAGGAGGTCGCTCCTCCTACTGCCGTCAGTCAGCGTCAGTGTGCAGAGAGCCGCGGAGGAGGACGGAAGACAGAGGAGAAGCTGTCGGTGCCTGGAGCAGGTAAGCGCTCCGTGGGCCGAAGATGCAGGGGAGCAGGGAGAGGAGCCGCATTAAGATGGCAGCTATATGGGGAGAGGAGGCCATATAAGATGGGAGCTATATGTGGCTATATGGGGAGAGGGGTCACATAAGATGGGAGCTATATGTGGCTATATGGGGAGAGGAGGCCATATAAGATGGGAGCTATATGTAACTATATGGGGGGAGGGGTCACATAAGATGGGAGCTATATGTGGCTATATAGGTAGAGGAGGCCATATAAGATGGGAGCTATATGTGGCTATATGGGTAGAGGGGCCACATAAGATGGGAGCTATATGGGGAGAAGGGCCACATAAGATGGGAGCTATATGGGGAGAGGGGCCACATAAGATGGGAGCTATATGGGGAAAGGGGCCACATAAGATGGGAGCTATATAGGGAGAGGGGCCACATAAGATGGGAGCTATATGGGAAAAAGAGCCATATGGGACAGGATCTGCAGGGGATAGGGAGCACATGGGATGAGATCTGCTGGGGAAAGAGGCCATAATGAGATGGGATCTGCAGGGGAAAAGAGACCACATTGGATGAGATCTGTATGGGGAAGCAGGGCTCCTTTACTAATAATTTTTAAAAAACTGTAGAAAAATCATTTAATACAATAAGAGTGACAGTGACGGGAACAACTGGTGCTGGAGAGGAGAGTGACGGTATAGGAGGGGAAGAACGGCAAAGAGATTATACTTTAAATTACTTGTATTTTTTGGTTAAGTGCGTGAAAATGGGTGTGGCTAACAAAATGGGTGTGGTTACAGAATGGGTGTGGTTTTCAAATGGGCGGGGTTTACAGAGAACCTGTTAAAAATTTGAATCCCACCCCTGCATGCATATATATACACTAGAAGGTGGCCCGATTCTACGCATCGGGTATTCTAGAATTTACGTATTGTGTAGTTCATGTATGATTTTTGTTATATATATATATATATATATATATATATATATATATATATATATATATATATATATATATAGAGAGAGAGAGAGAGATGTTGTTGTCTGTAGTTACCAAGTGTTTGTGTAGGCGCTGTACATGTTCTGGGTGTTGTCTGGGTGTGACGGGGGGTGAGAGCGGTGTTGTATGTGTGTTGCGTGTGTTGCGTTGTTTGTGGAGCGCTGTGTGTCTGTAGCGTTGTGTGTGTGTTGCGCGGTTTGTGTGTGTGTGGTGTGTTTTGGGGGGAGGTATGTTTTGTGCAATGTGTGTGTTGTGCGGTATGTGCGTATATTTGTGTGTGCCGCGGTGTTTGTGTGTTGGGTGTTGTGTGTGTGCAGCGTTGTCTGTGTGTGTGGGTGTCTGTTTAGGGCAGTTGTTTGTGGTTCCCAGTGTGTGTGTGTGTGTGTGGTGTGTTGTGCAGTGCGCGCGCGCGCGTGTGTGTATGTGTGTGTGTGTGTGCATCAGCCTCTCTTCTCTCAGCCTACCTCTCCCAGCCTCCCTCCTCCCAGCCTCCTTCAGCATCAGCCTCCCTCTCCCAGCCTCCCCAGCATCAGCCTCCGCCAGCATCAGCCTCTCTCCTTCCAGCCTCCTCCAGCATCAGCCTCCCTCTCCCAGCCTTCCCCAGGCTCAGCCTCTCTCCTCCCAGCCTCCTTCCTCCCAGCCTCCCTCAGCATCAGCCTTCCCCTCCCAGTCTCCCCCAGCATCAGCCTCCCCAATCATCAGCCTCCACCAGCATTAGCCTCTCTCCTTCCAGCCTCCTCCAGCATCAGCCTCCCTCTCCCAGCCTTCCCCAGGATCAGCCTCTCTCCTCCCAGCCTCCGTCCTCCCAGCCTTCCCCAGCATCAGCTTTCCCCTCCCAGCCTCCCTCAGCATCAGCCTTCCCCAGCATCAGCCTCCCGTTCCCAGCCTTCCCCAGGATCAGCCTCTCTCCTCCCAGCCTCCGTCCTCCCAGCCTTCCCCAGCATCAGCTTTCCCCTCCCAGCCTCCCTCAGCATCAGCCTCCCGTTCCCAGCCTTCCCCAGGATCAGCCTCTCTCCTCCCAGCCTCCGTCCTCCCAGCCTTCCCCAGCATCAGCTTTCCCCTCCCAGCCTCCCTCAGCATCAGCCTCCCGTTCCCAGCCTTCCCCAGGATCAGCCTCTCTCCTCCCAGCCTCCTTCCTCCCAGCCTCCCTAAGCATCAGCCTTCCCCTCCCAGTCTCCCCCAGCATCAGCCTCCCCAAGCATCAGCCTCCACCAGCATTAGCCTCTCTCCTTCCAGCCTCCCCCAGCATCAGCCTCAACCAGCATCAGCCTCCACCAGCATCAGCCTCCCTCGTCCCAGCCTCCCCCTCCCAGCCTCCCCCAGCATCAGCCTCTCTCCTCCCAGCCTTCCCCATGATCAGCCTCTCTGCTCCCAGCCTCCTCCAGCACGCCGTGCTCCTCTGCCGACACTCACACACCCGATCGCATCCACTCACACACACCCGATCGCATCCACTCACACACACCCGATCGCATCCACTCACACACACCCGATCGCATCCACTCACACACACCCGATCGCATCCACTCACACACACCCGATCGCATCCACTCACACACACCCGATCGCATCCACTCACACACACCCGATCGCATCCACTCACACACACCCGATCGCATCCACTCACACACACAGACACTGACGATATCGCACATACGCGCTTATACTCACAACATCCGGGGATATCACATGCTTCTGGCCATGTGATCCTCCCGCAGGTCCTGGAAGATCACAACAGCACAGTACCGCCGCCGAGAAGCAAGCGATATCCCAGGATGTTGTGAGTATGTGGATGCGATGTGATGTGTGAGGTGTGTGTGAGTGTGATCTGATGTGTGTATGTGTGTGCTGTTATGTGTGTGTGCTGTTATGTGTCTGTATTTTCCGCAGCTGCAGGACCTTGATGTGTGGATGCGATGTGATGTGTGTGTTAGGTGTGTATGAGAGTGAGTGTGAGCCGGTGTACACTGGTAACTATGATACACATCGGGTAACTAAGGGACCTTAGTTACCCGATGTGTATAATGGTTACCAGCTTTCACGGCCTCCGTGAAGATCCCAGCATCGCAAGGTTATGTGTGGCGCTGCTGGGATCCTGACGGAGCCGGTGTAGAAGCAAGCGATATCCCAGCATGTTGTGATGTGTGAGGTGTGTGTGAGAGTGAGTGTGAGAGTGAGTGTGATCTGATGTGTGTGTGTGTGTGTACTCACCTGGGAATCGGGGCTCCGTGTCAGTTGGGCCAGAGCGAGCGTGGATTGCGTGAGGGGGCGGGGCCTGCAGAGAGCCGGGGCGAGAGGCCAATCCGTGTGGGGGGGCGGGGCCATGGCGAGCCCAGCGGCCAATCAGCTTTGTGTCACCGTAAGGACACAATTTCGGAGCATGACAGACAGACAGACAGACAGACAGACAGAATAAGGCAATTATATATATATATATATATATATATATATATATATATATATATATATATTATATGTATATATTATATTACTATATATATAGTAATATATATGCAAGTAATCTATATTATATATACAGTACAAACCAAAAGTTTGGACACACCTTCTCATCTCTAGAACAACTGTTAAGAGGAGACTTTGTGCAGCAGGCCTTCATGGTAAAATAGCTGCTAGGAAACCACTGCTAAGGACAGGCAACAAGCAGAAGAGACTTGTTTGGGCTAAAGAACACAAGGAATGGACATTAGACCAGTGGAAATCTGTGCTTTGGTCTGATGAGTCCAAATTTGAGATCTTTGGATCCAACCACCGTGTCTTTGTAGAAAAGGTGAACGGATGGACTCTACATGGCTGGTTCCCACCGTGAAGCATGGAGGAGGAGGTGTGATGGTGTGGGGGGTGCTTTGCTGGTGACACTGTTGGGGATTTATTCAAAATTGAAGGCATACAGAACCAGCATGGCTACCACAGCATCTTGCAGCGGCGTGCTATTTCATCCGGTTTGCGTTTAGTTGGACCATCATTTAATTTTCAACAGGACAATGACCCCAAACACACCTCCAGGCTGTGTAAGGGCTATTTGACTAAGAAGGAGAGTGATGGGGTGCTACGCCAGATGACCTGGCCTCCACAGTCACCAGACCTGAACCCAATCGAGATGGTTTGGGGTGAGCTGGACCGCAGAGTGAAGGCAAAAGGGCCAACAAGTGCTAAGCACCTCTGGGAACTCCTTCAAGACTGTTGGAAAACCATTTCCGGTGACTACCTCTTGAAGCTCATCAAGAGAATGCCAAGAGTGTGCAAAGCAGTAATCAAAGCAAAAGGTGGCTACTTTGAAGAACCTAGAATATAAGACATATTTTCAGTTGTTTCACACTTTAATTATTTCATTCCTCATGTTTTCATTCATAGTTTTGATGTCTTCAATGTGAATCTACAATTTTTAGAGTCATGAAAATAAAGAAAAACTCTTTGAATGAGTGTGTCCAAACTTTTGGTCTGTACTATATATATTATATATAGATATAATCTATATATATAATTGCCTTATTCTGTCTGTCTATCTGTCTGTCTGTCATGCTCCGAAATTGTGTCCTTACGGTGACACAAAGCTGATTGGCCGCTGGGCTCGCCATGGCCCCGCCCCCCCACACGGATTGGCTTCTCGCCCCGGCTCTCTGCAGGCCCCGCCCCCCTCACGCAATGCACGCTCGCTCTGGCCCAACTGAAAGGGAGCTCCGATTCCCAGGTGAGTACACACACACACATCACACTCACTCTCACACTCACTCTCACACACACCTCACACATCACAACATGCTGGGATATCGCTTGCTTCTACACCGGCTCCGTCAGGATCCCGGCAGCGCCAGACATAACCTTGCGATGCTGGGATCTTGACGGAGGCCGTGAAAGCTGGTAACCATTATAAACATCGGGTAACTAAGGTCCCTTAGTTACCCGATGTGTATCATAGTTACCAGTGTACACCGGCTCACACTCACTCTCACACACACCTCACACACACATCACATCGTATCCACACATCAAGGTCCTGCAGCTGCGGAACATACACACACATAACAGCACACACACACACACACAAATCAGATCACACTCACACACACCTCACACATCACATCGCATCCACATACTCACAACATCCTGGGATATCGCTTGCTTCTCGGTGGCGATACTGTGCAGTTGTGAGCTTCCAGGACCTGCCGGGGGATCACATGGCCAGAAGCATGTGATATCCCCGGATGTTGTGAGTATCAGCGCGTATGTGCAATATCGTCAGTGTGTGTGTCTTTGTGTGTGAGTGTATGCGATCGGGTGTGTGTGAGTGGATGCGATCGGGTGTGTGTGAGTGGATGCGATCGGGTGTGTGTGAGTGGATGCGATCGGGTGTGTGTGAGTGGATGCGATCGGGTGGGTGTGTGTGGGTGTGTGTGAGTGGATGCGATCGGATCTGTGAGTGTCGGCAGAGGAGCATGGCGTGCTGGAGGAGGCTGAGAGGACAGAGGCTGATCCTGGGGAAGGCTGGGATGGGGAGGCTGATGCTGGAGACGGAGAGGCTGATGCTGGGGACAGAGAAGCTGATGCTGAGGACAGAGAGGCTGATGCTGGGGACAGAGAGGCTGATGCTGGGGACAGAGAAGCTGATGCTGCGGGAGGCTGATGCTGGGGACAGAGAGGCTGATGCTGGAGACAGAGAGGCTGATGCTGGGGACAGAGAAGCTGATGCTGGGGACAGAGAAGCTGATGCTGGGGACAGAGAGGCTGAAGCTGGGGACAGAGAGGCTGATGCTGGGGACAGAGAGGCTGATGCTGGGGACAGAGAGGCTGATGCTGGGGACAGAGAGGCTGATGCTGGGGACAGAGAGGCTGATGCTGGGGACAGAGAGGCTGATGCTGGGGACAGAGAGGCTGATGCTGGGGACAGAGAAGCTGATGCTGCGGGAGGCTGATGCTGGGGACAGAGAGGCTGATGCTGGAGACAGAGAGGCTGATGCTGGGGACAGAGAAGCTGATGCTGGGGACAGAGAAGCTGATGCTGGGGACAGAGAGGCTGAAGCTGGGGACAGAGAGGCTGATGCTGGGGACAGAGAGGCTGATGCTGGGGACAGAGAGGCTGATGCTGGGGACAGAGAGGCTGATGCTGGGGACAGAGAGGCTGATGCTGGGGACAGAGAGGCTGATGCTGGGGACAGAGAGGCTGATGCTGGGGACAGAGAGGCTGATGCTGGGGACAGAGAGGCTGATGCTGGGGACAGAGAGGCTGATGCTGGCGACAGAGAGGCTGATGCTGGCGACAGAGAGGCTGATGCTGGCGACAGAGAGGCTGATGCTGGAGACAGAGAGGCTGATGCTGGAGACAGAGAGGCTGATGCTGGAGACAGAGAGGCTGATGCTGGAGACAGAGAGGCTGATGCTGGGGACAGAGAGGCTGATGCTGGGAGGAGAGAGGCTGATGCTGCAGGTAGAGAGGCTGATGCTGGCGCAGCATGGCGGATGGAGCACCTTTGGGAGTGCGCAGCATGGCGGATGGAGCACGTTTGGGAGTGCGCAGCATGGCGGATGGAGCACGTTTGGGAGTGCGCAGCATGGCGGATGGAGCACGTTTGGGAGTGCGCAGCATGGCGGATGGAGCACGTTTGGGAGTGCGCAGCATGGCGGATGGAGCACGTTTGGAAATGCGCAGCATGGCGGATGGAGCACGTTTGGAAATGCGCAGCATGGCGGATGGAGCACGTTTGGGAGTGCGCAGCATGGGGGATGCAGCACGATGGGGAGTGCGGAGTATGGCGGATGGAGCACGTTTGGGAGTGCGCAGCATGGAGGATGCAGCACGATGGGGAGTGCGGAGTATGGCGGATGGAGCACGTTTGGGAGTGCGCAGCATGGCGGATGGACCACGTTTGGGAGTGCGCAGCATGGCGGATGGAGCACGTTTGGGAGTGCGCAGCATGGGAGATGGAGCACGATGGGGAGTGCGCAGCATGGCGGATGGAGCACGTTTGGGAGTGCGCAGCATGGGGGATGGAGCACGATGGGGAGTGCGCAGCATGGCGGATGGAGCACGTTTGGGAGTGCGCAGTATGGCGGATGGAGCACGTTTGGGAGTGCGCAGCATGGCGAATGGAGCACGTTTGGGAGTGCGCAGGATGGGAGATGGAGCACGATGGGGGGTGCGCAGCATAGGGGATGGAGCACGTTTGGGAGTGCGCAGCATGGCGGATGGAGCACGTTTGGGAGTGCGCAGCATGGGGGATAGAGCACGTTTGGGAGTGCGCAGCATGGCGGATGGAGCACGTTTGGGAGTGCGCAGCATGGGAGATGGAGCACGATGGGGAGTGCGCAGCATGGCGGATGGAGCACGTTTGGGAGTGCGCAGCATGGGGGATGGAGCACGATGGGGAGTGCGCTGCATGGCGGATGGAGCACGTTTGGGAGTGCGCAGCATGGCGGATGGAGCACGTTTGGGAGTGCGCAGGATGGGAGATGGAGCACGATGGGGGGTGCGCAGCATACGGGATGGAGCACGATGGGGAGTGCGCTGCATGGGGGATGGAGCACGATGGGAAGTGCACACCTCCCCCCAACACACACACATGCGCGCACTGCACAACACACCACACCACACACACACACACTGGGAACCACAAACAACTGCCCTACACAGACACCCACACACACAGACAACGCTGCACACACAAATATACGCACATACCGCACAACACGCACATTGCACAAAACATACCTCCCCCCAAAACACACCACACACACACAAACTGCACAACACACACACAACGCTACAGACACACAGCGCTCCACAAACAACGCAACACACAAACAACACCGCTCTCACCCCCCATCACACCCAGACAACATCCAGAACATGTACAGCCCCTACACAAACACTTGGTAACTACACACAACAACATATATATATATATATATATATATATATAACAAAAATCATACATGAACTACACAATACGTAAATTCTAGAATACCCGATGCGTAGAATCGGGCCACCTTCTAGTTGTGTATATATTTATATAGTATATATTAGTGATAGCGCTACCATGCACTTGAATAGGAGCTGACCTTCAGCACCTGAGAATGGCCACGAGGTATGCAGTGTTCCCCAACCCTCAGACTTCCAGCCATGAACAGTGCAGGTTTTCAGAATTTCCTTAATATTGCACAGGTATAGGAATTATCACCTGTGCAATTCTAAGGAAATCCTGAAAAAATGAACTGTTGGTGGCTCTTGACGGTGGAGTTGGGGAACACTACAAACACTTAATTGGAGAACGTTTTGGGTGTCGGACCCTGACTAATTTGATAATGTTGTCCTATAAGACAACAAATGGATAGACTTGGTCTAACCGCCAAATAGAAATGTATACTCGGAATAAAAAAGTATTATATTTATTAAAAAGTTTGTTTAAAAGAACTGAAGTCCTCAGTGATTGATTCCTTTTAATGTATAGCTGAAAAGATGGTAATAATAGCAGCTTTCGAGACTGCTCAGGTCTCTTCATCAGGCATGGTTTAACAAAATCTGAAGAGTCACATATTTATACACAACAGAACATAGAATAGTGCAGTAAAAAAAAAAGTTATGTGAAGCAGAACTATCACTATGGCAAGGGAGCAAACTGTTGTGGCCATAAATATTTGTTGTGGTTCACAGATAAGCAGTGTGAAAGTTTTATTGTCCTCTGAGTGGGGTCTGGTCAGGGCTGTGATGCCCCCGGAGGCTCTGTGGAACACATTTCTTAATTGATGTAAAAGATATAAATCCATGTGACACAATCATTCCTGCTTTGAATGTGTCAAAGGTCATCATGAGTTTGTATTACCATAATCTCCTATCTCTCTGGGACTTGAAACTCCCTTTCAATACCAGCGATTTCATGGCCATGATGCTGTGGTCGGGGTTACAAAAATGTTTGGCCACAGGTAGATCCATCCTTTTTTCTCGAATTGTGTGGCGGTGAGAATTCATCCTTGTCCTTGTTAGGGTGAACTCTTAACCAGAGATCACTAGTTGCCTACTGCCTGGCCTAATTGGTATAGACCAAGTGCATGCGTAAAGAATTCACACCAGGCACAGTCGGATATGAAATCTCTTCTTGGTCACAGTAAAAATGGGAGCCAAAAGAGAGAGAGAGAAGAAGCATGCGTCCTCTTGATATAGCCTGGGGGCGTACACAAGTTCAGATATGCCCATTTAGTGGGACAGTTCATGGGCTAGCCAATGGGGAGATCCGTGTTGCTGTTGATGCGTGGGTCTGACTTCAGTGGATCAATCCATGGTGATGGTGATGGGAGGGACGTCATCTGGTGGATCCATGCTGATGGTAAGGTCTGTGAGGTCATCGTGGGCCATCTTGGCTTCCTCTTAAGACTGACTGACTTATGTATAGAGAATTGATTTAACCCCATAGCGACGGCCTAACGTCTCAAGACGTCGGAAAAACAGGGTACTTATTCTGTTCCGACGTCTTGAGACGTCAGGCCGGAAAAAGCTTGTAGCGCCCCCCAGTGACGAAAAATCTCGGGGGTTTCAGCTACCGGAGGTAGCTGAGACCCCCAAGATTATGAATCGGGGTGTTTTTTTTGGACCCCGTTAATGCGATCGCCGGTATACACCGTATACCGGCGACAACATTAAAAAAAAAAAAATGGCCGGTAAAATTGATTTATTTCTCATCTGACGTGATCAAACATGTCAGATGAGAAATAAATATGAGCCCTTAGTGCCCCCAAAGCCCCCGGTACCGGAGAGTCCCCCCACCACCCCTACCCCCCCTCTGGAAAATCCAAGATGGCGCCGACGCGCGCTGAAAACTGCAGCCGCCGCCGGCTCTGCATTCATTTCCCTCCGATCTGAAATGATCAAACATTTCAGATCGGAGGGAAATGTCCTCCCCCTGACCCCTCCTCCGGGCCACCGGAGATCTCTGGTCCCCGGAGCCCCCTCCGGTCTCCAGAGCCGCCTCCCCCCTCCCCCCTCCGGAGCGTGGAAGATGGCGGCCGCATCCATCCTGCTCTTTCTGCCGCATGTGACACGTCACATGCGGTAGAAAGTTGTCCCGCCGTCACCCCCCGTCACCCAGCCCAGCCCCGCCCCCCCCAGCCCCCGGTCTTACGTTACCTGTCTGCTGGTGATCCGTCCCTGCGATCACGCCGCCTGCTTCTTGAAAGCTGGCGGCGCATGCGCAGACAGCGGCTGTCAGCTGGATCCCTGCAAGCAGGGACTCTGACGTCGCTGCTACACAGGCTGCTGCACTGTGGACCGGGGGAGGGTGAGTATGGTAATCTGCAGCCACACTCCTCACATGGAGAGACTGCTGTTCTAGAAAATGGGGGGTACGTTCTGTGAGCGTGCCCCTCATATTCTAGAATAAGGTTACTGCAGGTCACTCTGCCCTAGGTTGGACCGGGGCAGTGTGAGTGCAGTATTCTCAGATTACTGCACCCACACTGCTCATGGAGAGCTTGCTCTTCCAGAAAATGGGGGATACGTTCCCTGAACGTGCCCCCCATATTCTAGAAGATCCAGAGTCGGCGTGGGACCTCCAAAATGGATTACAGCGACCGAAATTTATTTATTTTCAATAAATTGGTAAAAGAGGAATGTTTCGGGGAGTTTTTTTTTCAAATAAAATTTTTTTTTGTCTTTATTTTTTTCTATTACTTGACTGGGTTAGTAATGTCGGGTATCTGTTCAGATGCTGTGACATCACTAACCCCAGGGCTTGATGCCAGGTGACATTACAGCTGGTATCAACCCCATATATTACCCCGTCTGCCACCGCACCAGGGCGCGGGATGAGCTGGAGCGAAGCGCCAGGATTGGCGCATCTAATGGATGCGCCACTTCTGGGGCGGCTGCGGCCTGCTATTTTTAGGCTGGGAAGAGTCCAATAACCATGGCTCTTCCCACCCTGAGAATACCAGACCCCAGCTGTCCGCTTCACCTTGGCTGGTGATCTAATTTGGGGGGGACCCCACGTTTTTTTTTTTAAAAAAATGCCTGGGAAGCCCTCCAAATTGATCACCAGCCAAGGTGAAGCTGTCAGCTGTGGTTTGCAGGCTACAGCTGTCTGCTTTACCCTAGCTGGCTATCAAAAATAGGGGGGACCCCACGTCGTTTATTTTAATTATTTATTTTTTGGGGGGCTAAATACAAGGCTAGGCACCCTTTAGTGCCACATGAAAGGCACTAAAGGGCGCCAGCTTAGAATATGAAGGGGGGTGGGACGTTATATTTGTTTGACATCTATCCATTCATCCATTGTAGCATTTTAGGCTGTGCGCCCACAATCGGGATTTGCAGCGTTTTGGGCGCAGAGTGTTTTCCCTGCGTCCATAGCGCTGCGTTGTGCAGTAGAAGCACAGTGGAAGGATTTTTAGAAATCCCGTGCCCACTGTGCTTCTTTTCTCCGCAGCATACACTGACGTGTGGCGCAGCTTCCCGAGCCTCAGCATGTCAATTTATGCTGCGGAGATGAGTGTTCTCTGCAGGTAGCATAGAGCTCCACAGCGGCCTGAACCCAAATCGTGGGCATGGGCAGCTGCGTTCTCCCGTGGACAACACTCATATCTCTGCAGGAAGGCTGACACTGTATACTAGACGCCGTGTCGCTGGATCATGGCCACATAGCCTAAAAGTGAGACATTTGTTGCTACAGCAACATTTTTGTGAAGTACCTGTGGATTCAAAATGCTTACTATACTCCTGAATAAAATCCAGTTTCCAAAATGGGGTCACTTGTGGGGGGTTTCTGCTGTATAGGTACCCAAGGGGCCCTGCAAATGTGACATGGTGCCCGCAATTTATCTCAACTTTTCCAGAATTCAAATGGTACTCCTTCCATTCCAAGCCCTCCCATTTATCCAAACAGAGGTTTTTGGCCACATGTGGGGTATCCCTGTGCTCATAAGACATTGGATAACAACCTGTTGGGTCCACGGTTTGTTGTTGTCTCTTGAAAAAGTGAGAAATTTGATGCTGAAGCAACATTTTTGTGAAAAAAATGAAAATTTTCAATATGGCAACCTAAGCTTATCAAATTCTGTGAAGTATTCGTGGATTCAAACTGCTCACTATACACCTAGATAAAAGCCTTGAGGTGTCTTGTTTCCAGAATGGGGTCACTTGTGGGAGACCGCCACTGTTTAGGCACCTCAGGGGCTCTCCAAATGCAACCTGGCGTCCGCTATTGATTCCAGCCAATTTTGCAGTCAAATGGCACTCCTTCCCTTCCGAGCCCTGCCATGCGCCCAAACAGTTGATTTCCACCACATATAAGGTATCAGCATACTCAGGAGAAATTGCACAATAAATGTTATGCTGAATTTTTTCCTTTTACTCTTGTTAAAAAAAAAAGCTACCTGGTTGAAATAACAATTTTGTGGTAAAATTTTTTATTTTTTTTTTCATGGCTCAACGTTATAAAATTCTGTGAAGCACCTGGGGGTTCAGGGTACTCACCAAACATCTAGATAAATTCCTTGAGGGGCCTAGTTTCCAAAATGGGGTCACTTGTGCGGGGTTTCTGCTGTTTAGGTACCTTAGGGGTCCTCCAAATGTGACATGGTGCCCGCAATCTTTTTCAGCCAAATTTCCTTTCCAAAATTCAAATATTGCTCCTTTCGTTCCAAGCCCTCCCATTTGTCCAAACAAAGGTTTCAGACCACATGTGAGGTATCACCGCGCTCATAAAAAAGTGGTTAACAAACCTTGAGGTCAAATTTTTGGAATTACCTCTTGAAAAAGTGAGAAAATTGATGCTAAAGCAACATTTTTGAGAAAATTATTAAAATTTTCAATATGACAACGTAACGTTAACAAAATCTGTGAAGTACCTGTGGATCTAAAATGCTCACTATACCCCTAGATAGAAGCCTTGAGGGGTCTAGTTTCCAAAATGGTGTCACTTGTGAGGGATTTCTTGTGTTTAGGTACCTTAGCGGACCTGTAAATGCAACATGGTGCCCGCAATCTATTTCAGCCAAATTTGCTTTCCAAAATTCAAATATTGCTCCTTCTGTTCCGAGTCCTCCCATTTGTCCAAACAGAGGTTTCTGACCACATGTGGGGTATCGGCGCGCTCATAAGAAAGTGGGGAACAAGTTTTGGGGTCCATTTTGTTGTGTTATTTCTTCTAAAAGTGAATAAATTTGGGTTAGAGCAACATTTTTAGGTAAAATTTAATTTTTGCTTTTTTTCATTCCACATTGCTTTTGTTCATGTGAAGCACCTGAAGGGTTAATAAACTTCTTGAATGTGGTTTTGAGTACTTTGGGGGGTGCAGTTTTTATAATGGTGTCACTTTTGGGTATTTTCTGTCATCTAGGCCTCTCAAAGTCACTTCAAATGTGATGTGGTCCCTAAAAAAATGGTTTTGTAAATTTTGATGTAAAAATGAGAAATCGCTGATAAACTTTGAACCCCTCTAACTTCCTAACGAAAAAAAATTTTGTTTCCAAAATTGTGCTGATGTAAAGTAGATAAGTGGGAAATGTTATTTATTAACTATTTTGTGTCACAGAAATCTCTGGTTTAACGGTATAAAAATTCAAAAAGTTGAAAATTGCTAAATTTTCAAAATTTTTGCCAATATTCAATTTTTTTCATAAATAAACGCAAAAAATATTGTCCTAAATTTGGTACTAACATGAAGTCCAATATGTGACGAAAAAACAATCTCAGAATCACCGGGATCCGTTGAAGCGTTCTAGAGTTATAACCTCATGAAGTGACACTGGTCAGAATTGCAAAATTTGGTCTGGTCATGAAGGTGAAAATTAGCTCCGTCACTAAAGGGTTAATTGAACACACTTCTCACAGTGCTCTATGTCCAGAGGTTAACCAAGTATTTCATCTTATGGCTCTCCTCAACATCCTGAGCTGTTGTTCTGTCTCCCCTACATACAGACCCCCAGTTGGACATTTGGTACATAGAATTAAGTACACCCCATTAGTTGTGTTGGAGCTGAAGGTTCCTGGGATCTTGTAGTCCTGATGTGATCTGGGCATCTTTATCTTGTCCGTTGTCAGTATAAATGGACAGGTCTTACATTTTTTCTGGTTGCAGGGGAGTGTTCCTGATGTTGTTGGAGAGGACAGGGAGCTTCTGACAATGATGCTTCTTAGATTCGGGGGCTGCCTAAAACACAGAAGTGGGGGGTCTGGAAAAATAGATTTTAATCGGGCATCTTTTTGCAGTAATGGTTGTAGTTTCCGTGCAGCTCCTCTAAACACCTCCAGATGTGGATTGTAGGTGATTACAAGAGGTACAATCGGATATGTTCCAACACTACAGATAGAGACAATCACCTTGAGGGCCTCAGAAAGACCTTTCTGAATCAAGGCTACCACCCAAGAACAATTGAAAACCAGATTACAAGAGCCACCAGAATATCAAGAAGCTATCTCCTACATTATAAAACTAAAGAAGAAAACAACTGGGTCCCTCTTGAAATCACCTACAATCCACATCTGGAGGTGTTAAGAGGAGCTGCACGGAAACTACAACCATTAAGGTACCGTCACACAAAACGAGATCGCTAGCGATATCGCTGCTGAGTCACCGTTTTGGTGACGCAGTAGCGATCCCGTTAGCGATCTCGTTATGTGTGAGATCTACCAGCGATCAGGCCCCTGCTGTGAGATCGCTAGTCGTTGCAGAATGGTCCAGGCCATTTTTTTCAAAGGCGAGGTCCTGCTGGGCAGCACACATCGCTGTGTGTGACACTGTGTGACAGGGTCACAGTGACTGCTGAGATCGTTATACAGGTCGCTACTGCGACCTGTATTGTTCCTGCATCGTTGGTAAGGTCTGACTGTGTGACATCTCACCAGCGACCTCAAAGCGACTTACCAGCGATCCTTATCAGGTCACATCGTTTTCGGGATCGCTGGTAAGTCGTTGTGTGTGACTGGGCCTTTACTGCAAAAAGATGCCCGATTACAATCTATTTTTCCAGACCCCTCACTTCTGTGTTTTAGGCAGTCCCCGAATCTAAGAAGCATCATTGTCAGAAGCTCCCTGTCCTCTCCAACACCAACAGGAACATTTCCCTGCAACCAGAACAAATGTAAGAACTGTCCATTCATACTGACAACGGACAAGATAAAGATTCCCAGATCACATCAGGACTACAAGATCCCAGGAACCTTCAGCTGCACCACAACTAATGGGGGTGTACTTAATTATATGTACCAAATGTCCAACTGGGGATCTGTATGTAGGGGAGACCGGACAACAGCTCAGGACAAGGATGGATTCTCACCGCCACACAATTAGGCTGCTTTCACACCTCCGGTTTCTGCAATGTGGCACACTCCGGCACTTTGCAGGAAAATCGCAACCGTTTTTTTTTTGCTGCCGGTTGCGATTTTCCTGCATAGACTTTAATTAGTGCCGCATTGTGCCGCATGGCCTTGCGTTCCATCTGGTTTTTGCCGCATGCGGCAGATTTAGCCGATGCGGCGGCCGGATGGAACGTTGCCTGGCACGTTTTTTCGTGCGGCAAAAAAACCCGCATCGCGCCGCATTCGGCCGATGTGGCGCATTTTTCAATGCATGCCTATGGCGGCCGGATGCGGCGCGATGCGGCAATAACCGCATCCGGCCGCCGCATGCGGTTTTTGCCACTGCGCATGCTCTGTAGCATGCCGCAAGCGGCAAAAACCGGACTGGCCGCAAAGGAAAAACTTATGCAAAGGATGCGGTGTTTTCACCGCATCCGTTGCATAGCTTGCACAGCCGGATTGAGCCGCACAGCTCAAGCCGGATGTGTGAAAGCAGCCTTAGAGAAAAAAGGATGGATCTACCTGTGGCCAAACATTTTTGTAACCCAGACCACAGCGTCATGGACATGAAATCGCTGGTATTGAAAGGGAATTTCAAGTCCCAGAGAGATAGGAGATTATGGGAATATAAAACTTATGATGACCTTTGACACATTCAGAGCAGGAATGAATTTGTCACATGGATTTATGTCTTTTTACATCAGTTAAGAGATATGCACCTCAGTCCATCCGAGGGCATCACAGCCCTGGACCAGACCCCAATCAGAGGACAATAAAACTTTCACACTGAACTGCAGCAATATTTATGGCCACAACAGTTTGCCCCCCCTGCCATAGTGATAGTTCTGTTTCATATAACTTGTTTTTTTTTTCACTGCACTATTCTATGTTCTGTTGGGTATAAATATGTGACTCTTCAGATTTTGTGTTATATTGAGCCTGATAGAGACCTGAGTAGTCTCGAAAGCTTGCAATTATTACCATCTTTTCAGTTATGCATTAAAAGGTATCAACCACTGAGGACTTCAGTTCTTTTAAACAAACTTTTTTTATCTCTACCGAGTAACACGGTACAAAAGATATATATTTATTAGCGCAGTTACTTCGGAACAACAGATGAAAGAATGAAAAGATCTTGGATCACTAATAAAGAATTAAGAAGAATACACACGTAGGACAGAAATCACCAAGGTTTCAGCTGTACCCAGCCTTTATTAAGGTGTCCCGAAATACAAGGATACTTCTTTTGAGATATTAAAAGGGTGGTTCACTACTCTGCAGTGGTGGTCACATCCCTGTAAAACTAATAGGGACAGCTTCTCCTTCTGCTTCTTCTTCTGTATTTTCTGCTTGTGAGGATTGTGTTTTAGGAATAAATAATTCTATTTTTTGGAGAGAGACAGGACAAGAAACATTGTGCCATCGACGTTTTACGGCTGTGTACAGCAGGACGAGATTAGCGCGCTGTGCGGCGCTGCTGTGTGCGGCTTAACGATCGCTGCCGTACCTGCGGAGAACATGCGGGATGGTAATAAAGCGTGGAGCGAGATCAGTGTGCGGTTATCAGAGGCTGAGAGTAAACTTGGATGCAGGAGCACAAACGTGCGAGCGACGAGACGAGGCAAGACACATCGGATTCTGAGCACATCCCGCCCAAATCTATACCAGCCCCTGAGCTCGGGTTACAATAGGACATTGAAAAAGTGGCAAGAAGAAAAGAAAGCGTAAGGCAAAGTCACATTACTTTACATCATTTATAAAACTGTGATTAACCCCGTCCGGTTAAGACCAATTTCATATTTGCTTCTATTTTTTTGCTTTTTTTTTTAATGGTGGTTACTATACAGTGTGTCCACCCATATCCTGTCCACCGCCATTAACTTGAGAACGGCAGCAGCTATAGGCATAGAAGTGGTGTCTAGGTATAGTAAAGTAGCCATGTGCTACGCAATGAAACCACCTATAGCGCCACCTGGTGGAAAACAACGGAGTTAGCATTTTTATCTCGAGAACGGAACGAGATAGAGAAAAAAAGTGAATTACAAAGTTGCAGGGCATCATCAATTCAATTTTTTTCCTCTATATCGTTCCGTTTTTGAGATAAAAATGCTAACTCCATTGTTTTGAACCAGGTGGCGCGATAGGTGGTTTCATTGCGTAGCACATGGCTACTTTACTATACCTAGACACCACTTCTATGCCTATAGCTTCCGCCGTTCTCAAGTTAATGGCGGTGGACAGGATATGGGTGGACATACTGTATAGGTAAATTAATTTCATATTTTACGTTTCTAATAGCCACGATCTTTTTTAAAGGCCTATCAGAGAGCAGACTTCTATAGATACAGCAATACTAAACGTGTTTTTTTTTTTGTTTTTTCCTTTATTTTTTTTTCTAATCACTTATTTTTGGAATCCCCCTAGGGATTGAACCCACAATAGTCTAATCACTTGCACGATACAATGCAAAACAGTACACACACAGTAAGAATGATGATCTCCTATGGGAGTACAAAGATGGCAGTGATAGACACAGCCATTTTAACCTATCGGCCCCCTGCAATCTCTTGAGTTCGCTCCATACACCCACACCAGGCATAGGACATATATAATACAGTTAGGTCCAGAAATATTTGGACAGTGACACAATTTTGGCGAGTTGGGCTCTGCATGCCACCACATTGGATTTGAAATGAAACCTCTACAACAGAATTCAAGTGCAGATTGTAACGTTTAATTTGAAGGTTTGAACAAAAATATCTGATAGAAATTGTAGGAATTGTACACATTTCTTTACAAACACTCCACATTTTAGGAGGTCAAAAGTAATTGGACAAATAAACCAAACCCAAACAAAATATTTTTATTTTCAATTTTTTCTTGCGAATCCTTTGGAGGCAATCACTGCCTTAAGTCTGGAACCCATGGACATCACCAAACGCTGGGTTTCCTCCTTCTTAATGCTTTGCCAGGCCTTTACAGCCGCAGCCTTCAGGTCTTGCTTGTTTGTGGGTCTTTCTGTCTTAAGTCTTGATTTGAGCAAGTGAAATGCATGCTCAATTGGGTTAAGATCTGGTGATTGACTTGGCCATTGCAGAATGTTCCCCTTTTTTGCACTCATGAACTCCTGGGTAGCTTTGGCTGTATGCTTGGGGTCATTGTCCATCTGTACTATGAAGCGCCGTCCGATCAACTTTGCGGCATTTGTCTGAATCTGGGCTGAAAGTATATCCCGGTACACTTCAGAATTCATCCGGCTACTCTTGTCTGCTGTTATGTCATCAATAAACACAAGTGACCCAGTGCCATTGAAAGCCATGCATGCCCATGCCATCACGTTGCCTCCACCATGTTTTACAGAGGATGTGGTGTGCCTTGGATCATGTGCCGTTCCCTTTCTTCTCCAAACTTTTTTTCTTCCCATCATTCTGGTACAGGTTGATCTTGGTCTCATCTGTCCATAGAATACTTTTCCAGAACTGAGCTGGCTTCATGAGGTGTTTTTCAGCAAATTTAACTCTGGCCTGTCTATTTTTGGAATTGATGAATGGTTTGCATCTAGATGTGAACCCTTTGTATTTACTTTCATGGAGTCTTCTCTTTACTGTTGACTTAGAGACATATACACCTACTTCACTGAGAGTGTTCTGGACTTCAGTTGATGTTGTGAACGGGTTCTTCTTCACCAAAGAAAGTATGCGGCGATCATCCACCACTGTTGTCATCCGTGGACGCCCAGGCCTTTTTGAGTTCCCATGCTCACCAGTCAATTCCTTTTTTCTCAGAATGTACCCGAGTGTTGATTTTGCTACTCCAAGCATGTCTGCTATCTCTCTGATGGATTTTTTCTTTTTTTTCAGCCTTAGGATGTTCTGCTTCACCTCAATTGAGAGTTCCTTAGACCGCATGTTGTCTGGTCACAGCAACAGCTTCCAAATGCAAAACCACACACCTGTAATCAACCCCAGACCTTTTAACTACTTCATTGATTACAGGTTAACGAGTGAGACGCCTTCAGAGTTAATTGCAGCCCTTAGAGTCCCTTGTCCAATTACTTTTGGTCCCTTGAAAAAGAGGAGGCTATGCATTACAGAGCTATGATTCCTAAACCCTTTCTCCGATTTGGATGTGAAAACTCTCATATTGCAGCTGGGAGTGTGCACTTTCAGCCCATATTATATATATAATTGTATTTCTGAACATGTTTTTCTAAACAGCTAAAATAACAAAACTTGTGTCACTGTCCAAATATTTCTGGCCCTGACTGTATGTCCTATATTGGAAAGGGGTAAAAGGGGTATTCCAGTGAAATGATCACCTATCCCAAATAGGACTGCAGCCAGAAGGAGCACAATAGAATTCAGGTCATACATGTGACCTGCTGTTCCATACAAAGCCCATGGCACCGCTGCAGACAGTCACTGCACTTGGGTATCTTCATCAGTGCCTTAGAATTAAAGTAACCTGTTAGTAGGAATTTACTACTAAAACTAGTAGTATAGCTGCATTAGTCTAAAAATAAATGTAACACTCGCGGCCAGTGTAGGGGCAGTGGAATTACTGGACTTGCTTGACCACAGGGGGGACCCGGACTTACCCCTTAGTGGGAGGGTCTTAAGTAAGCACCCACCCTGAGGCAGATGCCAGGTGCCACTACCAGGGCAGTGACCAGGACTGTGGCTGCTGACTCCCAGGGCAGGTGACTGACTCAGGAATAGCCGGGTACAGGTAGGGTGACTGAGGCAGGCTGGACAGGGGGTTTGGACAGGAATGGTGGCCACGGCAGGGAATGATAGTTATCGGAAGGCAGACTCTGGTACAAGTGACTGACACAGGGGTAACGGGACCTGACAACTAAGTAGACAGACAGGAGACTGACTAACTAGGAGCATGCGCAGGCACCTCCCCTAATGGGAGGGTGTCTTAAATGAACAGTGCCTCACAGCCATAGGCTGACAGGCATTTCCGGGAAATGGCATGCCGACCCTTTAAGAGAAGTGTTGGTGCGTGCGTGCGCTAGTCTTAGGCCTGTTTCAAGCATCCGACATTTCGCCGGATCCGGCACACTTCAGTACAGTGTAATAGAGTACAATGGCATTGCGGCAGCCTCCGGTCAAATGCTGTCATGTCATGAGTGTGCCAGATCCGGCAATCCGGCGAAATGCCGGACGTATGAAACGGGCCTTAGGTGAACTCCCGGGAACCCTGTGCGGCATGTACAGGGCCCAGGAGGGGGAAGGAGGCAGCAGAGCACGTGGGAGGCCACATGGCAGCAGGGGAGAACAAGACCCAGCTGGGGCGGTGAGTAAGCCGGCATCCCTGCAGGGACACCGGCGCTACAAATAATACCAGTCTCGTAGTAATCCGATGTGCGAGCACCAAAAAATTGCAATTTAAAGCCACACGCAAATTAGCCTGGAAGTGCATTGGAGGCGTGTTGATGTATTGAGTATTCCATTGACACGCCCCAAATGCACTTGCAGGCTAATTTGCATATGGCTTCAAAACGAGATTTCTCGATGCTGGCACATCCGAATACCACACAAAAGACGTCATTTTAAGTCCTTGCCGTGAGCACTGACCTGTATGTCATCCTCTTTGGGAGGTGGGCTGGCATGATGCATGAAGATGCGTCGTGGAAGGCTTCCGATGTGCTGGGAGAAGCATTCCTCCATCTGCTGATACACCAGGTCATGTAATCTTTGTACTTCTTGCAGCTCCTCGCCCTCCAGCTTCAGGTCCACCAGGTACTCTATCTCCGCTTTGTGGTATCCATCTAACAGGCCCCTTTGAAGAACCCGGAAACGTCTTGTGCCGACTGTCTCCACCAGTGACCGACCATCTGGCAAGTAGTCCAAGTGCTGGATCTCCAGCATACACCCGTAGTCTGAAAAGCTGTACAAACCAAGAAAATCATTGATGAAGGATCAATATTAGACAATTAAGAGGACCTGTCACCATAAATATCGTGCATTATGTGCAGATATCAATTCCGCTATCCTCCTGAATCCGGCGTTGTTTTGCTTTTCTTTCTATGCCTCTCCGTTCCTGAGATATGGCCATTTCTGCCCTAGTCTTTTCAACAAAGTGGGCGTGGTGCACAAACACTTCCATAGAGGAGAGTTAAGAACCACACCCACTTGGTTGAAAAGACTAGATTCACATACAGGAAAGAGGAGGCCATATCTCTGGACTGGAAAGGAGCAGGAACAAAAGAAAAACATCGCCGGATTCAGGAGAACATTGGCATTTACACCAGGTAAAACGACGGCATATGTATGACAAGTAACAGGTTATCATTAAAGGGGTTCTCCATTTTATAATGAGTATCTCATTGTCACAAAGAGATTATTGCAGTCATTGGCAGCTGTCATGGTGGCGTCAGGTTTTGTGGCAACTACAGATTTTGGCTCTCTGCCTGCTAACTTCTTTGAGGTCTGTCATCAACACAGGCAGACTCGGGTGTCGACCCACAGACTTGTAGTTTATAGGCAGGCTAGCAAGAGTTAATCACTCACTTTCGCTCCCCTTCTATATATGCTGGCTGGACTATTCTATTAATGCCAGCTATAGCTTACCTATACTGGTCTGGTGAGGTTATCCAGACTTATTGGTGGCTGTTGTGCATATTTACTGTGAGCGGTTGTAGAGTTAACCCTTGCTGCCTTTTTCTTGCTACCTTCCTGCCTATGCTTTTCTCCTTAGTCTCATAGGGGTACTTTGCACGTTGCGACATCGCTACTGCGATATCGTCGGGTCAAATCGAAAGTGACGAACATCCGACGCCAGTAACGATGTCGCAACGTGTAAAGCCTAGATGCGTCGATAAACGATCGCAAAAGCGTCGTAAATCGGCGATCTGTGTAGTGTCAGTCATTTCCATAATGTCGGTACGATGTTGTTCCTCGCTCCTGCGGCAGCATACATCGCTGTGTGTGAAACTGCAGGAGTGAGGAACATCTCCTACCAGCGTCCACCGGCAATGCAGAAGGAAGGAGGTGGGCACGATGTTTACGTCCCGCTCATCTCTGCCCCTCCGCTTCTATTGGCCGCCTGCCGTGTGATGTCGCTATGACGCCGCACGACCCGCCCCCTTAGGAAGGAGGCGGGTTGCCGGCCAGAGCGACCTCGTAGGGCAGGTAAGTGCATCTGAAGCTGCAGTAGCAATAATGTTCGCTACGGCAGCTATCACAAGATATCGCATGTGCGACGGGGGCGGGGACTATTGCGCTCGACATCGCTAGCCGATGCTAGCGATGTCGCAACGTGCAAAGTAGCCCTTAGTGTTTGTCCCTGTGAGTTTACAGTGTGTCCTAGTTTTGGCTTTCCCCTGTCTGTCTTAATCTGTGTTTCCATATTCTCCTGCCCCTTCCTTCCCTGGTGGGGTAGCAGATTAGATCTGGTCAGTAGAATAGTAAGGCATGGGACTCCGGCGCCTCCACCTTCAGGGGTAATTTGGAAGTCTGGGATAGTCTAGGGCTCCCTGGTGTGAGGGACAGTATAGGAGCCCCTTGTCCCTCACTACCTTAAGTCACATCGTGACAGTCGTAGTGTTTGTGGAAAAAAAGGATTGTCTCAATTTTCCTGTTGCGCCTCCACAGGGGACATGAAGTATGACCGTGTCCACTCAGATCAATGGGTTGCCTCTGAAACGCAGGAACAAGACAGGTCCTCTAGAGGTACAGAGGACATATTTAGCCCCTACTTTAGCTCAGGGATCGAATTAGAGAGGGGAGTAAACTACAAAAAAACAGCTACATTAGCCATTCTGAATTCAATCCTGGCAAATTTTTAGAGGGAATAACCACCAAACTTACTAGAATTCTGACCCTTAATGGGTGGGTTGAAAAAAGAAGAAGAAAAATGAAAAAAAAAAATTAAAAATAAATATTTAGACTATATATATATATATATATATATATATATATATATATATTATATATTTTACACATATACATACATACATACATACATACATACACACTCCTTTAAATATAAAAATAATACTTTAAATACTTTATATACCGTATCTTTTGTATTAAAAGACACACTTTTCCTCTCAAAAATTTGGGAGGAAAATTAGGGGTGCGTCTTATAATCCAAATGTAGCTTACTGGGAGTTGCAGAATGGGCGCTGTGCTGGCTGAGGGGGCTGTGTGGAGTAAGGCGATAGTCCGGCGGGTGTCCCATATGCTCTGTCGGTGGTGCAGGCTTCAAATAATTGCGCCCAGAGTCAACACATGCGAAGATGGAGCTCTCGGCTCAAGATCTCATCTGCACACGTGCTGCCTCCAGTCCATTGATCACCCAGCAGCGGACTTGAGGAAAATGGCGGCCCGGAGGTGGCGCGTGCGCAGATGAGATCTTGGCTTGTCATTGAGAAAATAGCTCAATCTGTGCACGCGCTGACTCTGGGTGCCATTTCTTTGAAGCCTGCACCACCGAGAGAGCATCTGGGACACCCGTTGCACCGCCTGCAGCATTGCCCTACTCCACCACTGCCCTTGCTTCCTGTGACCCTGCTCCACCACCACTGCTGCCAACCCTCCCCCATCCCCATCCCGGTAAGACAACACCAGCTTATAAGACAGACCCCATTTTTTTTTTTAACCTTTTTTCGGGCGCGTCTTATAATCCAGTGCGTCTTATAAAACGAAAAATATGATCTATAGTTGCCGTATTTGTCTTACTGTATAGCCGTTTGCAAGAATATAGTCATAAAGGGTCTCGGATTGGTACCTTTTGCCGCTTTCATATAAACACATCCCAAAGCTCTTAGTCCCAGCTTCTAGGCAGCGGCGCATCATGAGGCGATAACGTGGTTCAAACACATGGAGAGGACACGGGACTCCGGGGAAGGCCACGGTGCACACGAAGATTGGCACGTTGCTAACCAGGCTGAAACCAACCATAATGATAAGTGAGTCAGTGACGTTTATGTGGCGTTAGACATCGTAGAGTGTTGCGAGAGCGTCCTTCATGAAACAAGTCAACACATCATCCAATTATTAACAGGAAGTTTTTATTTTTATGGGAGACTTTTTGTATCTAGAACAGCTTTTATTTATAGTAAGTACAGCTCTTACCTACACTACTTGTATGCTGTTAAAGGGATTGTCCACTACTAGAAAACAGTTTTTGTCCGCCCAATGTCCTTGATAAAATAAAAAAGAAGCCAACTTACCTCCCCAATGCTGATTTAGTAGGTAAGCATGCTCTTTTTTTCTTTTTTAATTATTTTATCAAGTAAACTAGGGTTTTGTTTAGTAGTGGACAACCCCTTTAAAGAGGACATGTGACTTAAACATGCATCGTTTTTTTTTTTGCTTGGTGTAAATGCCCCTGTTCTCCTGAATCCAGCATTGTTTTTCTTTTGCTTCTGCGCCTCTCCTTTCCTGAGATTGTCAAGAGAGGAATTTTGGGTAAAGATAGCTAATGGTATCTTCATACAGGATATCCAGAGACGGTGCCGTATTAGCTATATATATCAGAGCCGATATTAATGAATCAGACAATGAATACATGAGACATGTTCTCCTTGAGCCAGCGTCACCAACTGACTTTCGTGTATTCAATAGATCCAATTATACAGTATGCATCAATAATCCTGAAGCCAGAACACAGAACTTAGGGAGGATTCTACTCCCCAATTTCTCCCAGCATGTTATGAAACACATCTTTGTTCGTTAAAACATTCTTTCTGTGTGAAAGCTACTGATAAGACTTTTGCTCATTATTATAAAACTTTCACTGTTTGTACATCTTTTCACTTATCCTTGGTAACCCCTTCACGACTATACAGCTTATGGGTCTATGCGATGGCTACATAGACAGACAGATAATTATGCAACTACATCTATATTTTGTTTATTTACATACACAGTTATTCTTATTACGTTTAAACAAAAAAGCTATAGCTCAGACCACCTCCACAAGATATGACCACTTCTTCCCTGAATGTAAACCTAGCCTTGCTAGCCAAGAGGGCGTGGTCCTCATCTCTCTTCTATGGGTGTCTTCATGAGGATCAAGCCTCTTTGTCTAACAAGACTACAAAGAAAAGGGGGCTCTATCTCAGGAACGGAGAGGCGCAGAAACAAAAGAAAAACAACGCCTGATTCAAGAAAACAGCGGCATTTACATGATATAAAAACATTTACATATTATTGGTAAGTGACAAGTAATAATCAGTTCAGATGGGATATACCACAAAGAATATTTATCACCTTTCCATCATGTAAAAATGATAAAATAGCTGGGAGGAGGGATTCGACTATTGAACTCCCCAGCGAACACTAGATGAGGGTCCTGGAGACCCCTGTGTGAAAGAAGCAGAAGTCATTCATGGGCAAATATTTTTTAAATGTAACTTTAAGGGTACTTTAATATGAGACCACCACTTGTTCTATATACTGCAATACCAAAGTGGGATTTATAGAAACACCAACAGAACAGCCATTGAAAATTCAGCAGCCCCTTAAATAGGGGAGGGGGTCTCAAAGTCCGGTGTGAAATAATTGGTAATCATTCATTTAATGGGGTACACCGGACCAGTTCTCCCCTATATTTATACATCTTATAGATAAGTGATTAGTGTTGGGAATGTGATAAATCCTTTCATCTGCCACCAATGGAACCTAATTCAGATTTTCTGCTTTATGTGACCAAACTCAACACTTCTATCCGGGTTTATATAAGAGGCCTTTTTCCTGTGGAGGTGGCCATAGGCATAAGCCTCATTTGCCTAAATGGTAAATCCAGCATTGGAAGTAAGAGATTCAGGAGGGGAAGTCATCATACATTTTACACCAGAAAACTGGGTAATACAAGTCGCAAAATTTTGTGTTTATTTATTACCTCCTCTGATACTTAAAAAAAAATAAATAATAATTTAAAAAAAAAAAAAAATATTACGCATTAGTGGAGTGTGGCAAGAGGGGTTCAACTTAAACGTCTGACTGTGTAGCGCCGGCGTCTCTGCACGATGCCGATTTACTCACCGCCCCGGCCGGGTTGCGTCCTCCCCCGCCCTACCCCCGTCACCCATGTGTGCTGCTGTCTCCTTCCCCTCCCGGGCCCTGTGCATGCTGCAAGGTTCCCAATACTGCACATAAGATAGGCATTCATGCACCTGCCCTCCTCTTAAAGGACCGGCATGCTATTTCCAGAAAGTGACTCCAAGCCTATGGCTGAGAGGCACTATGTATTTAAGGCACTCTCCCATTAGGGGAGGTGCCTGTACAACAAATTCAGTTAGTCAGTATACCAGGCTGCTAGCTAGTTGTCAGGTCCTATTAACCCTGTGTCTGTCTCCTGTACCTGCCTTCCCATACCTGTATATCACTGCCATGCCCACCATTCCTGTCTGTACCCGTCTGTCCAGGCTGCCTCAGTCACCCTGCCTATACCTGAGTCCATCTCCTGTCCTGGGGGTCAGCTACCACAGTCCTGGTCACTGCCCTGCAAGCGGTACCTGGCGTCTACCTCGCAGTGGGCGCTTAGTAAAGCCCCTCCCACTCAAGGGTAAGCCCAAGGTCCCCCTGTGGTCCAGTGGGTCCCCACTCGCTGCCTCTACACCGGCTGTGAGAGTTACAGACAGATCCTCTAATAAAAGGGTTGACCAGTACTAGGACAACCCCTTTGTATTTCACTTATTTCCCTCCGTTAAAATAAAAGGCTCTGTACTCACCTCCTGTTCCAACGCTGTTGGTAATCGCGGTTCGAGGGTTCACGTGACACTGCGACATCACGCGAGCGCAGAGTCCAATCACTGCCGGCTTTTCTCACCACAGCACTGGAACAGCACCAGAACAGGAGGTGAGTACAGGGTCTTTTATTTTTAGTAGGGGAAACAAGTGGAATCAGAAGGGGTTGTCCTAGTAGTGGACAACCCCTTTAAGAAATTAGGTTTAAGGTTTGGATTTGTTCATGTTTCTGGTCTGGAGTTTGTATTTGTTAACGTGATCTGGTCAGGGGAGGGTCTGTATGAAGAGGGTCTAATCTGGGGTAAACAAGTGGAATCAGAAGGGGGTGCTCTAGTAGTGGACAAGGCCTTTAAAGAGTTAGGCTTAAGGTTTCGATTAGTTCATGGGTTCTGGTCTGGAGTTTGCATTTGTTTATGGGATCTTTATGTAGGTGGTCTAATCTGAGGGAAACAAGTGGAATCAGAATGGGTTGTTCTAGTAGTGGACAGCCCTTTAAGGAGTTAGGTTCAAGGTTTGGATTTGTTCATGGGTTCTTGCCTTGAATCTGCATTTGTTTATGGTATCTGGTCAGGGGACTATATATAGGGGTCTAATCTGAGGGAAACAAGTGGAATCAGAGGAGGGTTGTCCACTACTTAAGAGGCGTATATTATAGCAGAAATGACTAGAGAACATTTTTTTTTTACTCTGCCCAAAAGAGGTGCCACATTTACCTAGAGGCTGAGCTTTTTCCCGGGGATATCAAATACATAAATCTAGATACAAAAATTCAGCTACCAATCAAAAAAACAAAAATAATCAAAAAGTTCTGTATAATGTCACCATTAAATATTGATAAATATCAAAAAGCCCTTGGTGAGAACCCACAGTGATTCAAAACAAAAAGGGATGGTAACCAATTCATAATAAAATTGTGTTTTTATTTAAATCATTAAAAAAATAACAATAATATTCATAAAGAAAATAACAGACTGGACCAAATTCCCAAATAAACTAGCAGTCGTTTCACAGGTTATAAAGTGCGTAGTGCAATGACCAACTGTATAATGAACGTGAGTTTCAAGCGCTGTTTTCTTCAGGGGGTGCCCTGTGAGGAAAAGAATGCTTGAAACGCACGTCGGGGTATTGCGGCACGCAGGACTCACTTTGACCATCTTAAAGGTATAGTGTCCCCATATTAACTTTACATATCATGCACCTTATATTTATTGGGCATTATTATTTTTAGCCCGGGGAACACCTTGCGCACATATTTAAGATATATATATATATATATATATATATATATATATATATATATATATATATATATATATATATATATATATATATATATATATCTCATCTTAAATATGTGTGCAAGGTGTTCCCCGGGCTAAAAATAATAATGCCCAATAAATATAAGGTAGATCAAAAAAATTGGTCTGCACTCTGACCAGTGGGTGGTGGTGCAAGTTAAAAATGGGTTCAATCCAAGATAATAAATAAATTCACTGCACTCATAGATTGTGATGCAAAAAGTTTTCCAAATTTATTGAGGCGACTGTGAAGTCATTCCGACGTTTTCGACCCCGCCTGGGTCTTAGTCAAGAGTCGCTTCAAGATGGGTGCCTGGGATATGGAAATTTGAGTGTGTTAATAGCGTTTGGTAGAGAATACCTTGAGGATAAAGGTCCTGGGTTTAGATACATCATATCTCCAGCCACAGCGCTGCTGCGCTGGCTAAACCCAATACCTTTATACTCAAGGTATTCTCTACCAAACGCTATTAACCCACTCAAATTTCCATATCCCAGACATATATATATTTAAGATAGTCAAAGTGAGTCCTGCGTGCCGCAATACCCCGACGCGCGTTTCAAGCATTCTTTTCCTCACAGGGCACCCTCTGAGGAAAAGAGCGCTTGAAACGCACAGTTGGTCATTGCATTACGCACTTTATAACCTGTGAAACCGCTGCTAGTTTATTTGGGAATTTGATCTAGTCTGTTATTTTCTTTATGAATATTTGTTATTTTTTATTGATTTAAATAAAAACACAATTTTATTATGAATTGGTCACGATCCCCTTTTGTTTTGAAACGGTGTGGGTTCTCACCAAGGGCTTTTTGATATTTATCAATCAAAAAAACAGTTTGCATTAAGAACTTGCACTGGAAAAATAGAAGCACGCTCCTGATTAGCCGCAGTGGTCCACAATGGCGAGAAAACCCCATTACCGTCTGTTGCTATATCACCTGGTGCCGACAAGATCTGAGCCCATGACCAGCCCAAACCGCAGACATCAGAGGGACGTAAATTACATACAGGTGGAGGAATCCTCATTTTCAGGCCCCAAAAGGTCAGGAGAAGCACATTAATTACGGCAGAATTTCTAAGGGCAAATTTCTAATTCCACCTGCCGAGGCTGTATATCAGAGGAGTAATTACGGAGGGGTCCACAATTAGTGATCTCTGGTATCCTGGTAAGCTGCTCCCGCGATAGTAATTATCTTTTTCTTCAAATTGACTGTCTCATTCATTTTTCGAGAAGAAAAGCGCAGATCAGAACACAACGGCATTATTGTGCGGCAGACGTAGTAGGTTTTCATTTCTGAAAATGTTAACGTTTCTGTCCATTTAACGTAGGAATATCATGGCGGGACATATTTGTAAAAAAATAAAAATACATTTTTAGTCCGGTTTTACATGTATGATATTCATAGTTGGAGTATGGACTGTGGTGTCAAGAGCTGCCATGGGTTTCCTAAAGGGGGCTTTACACGCAGCGATATCGCTAGTGAGCGTACCCACCGCCGTCGTTTGTGAGTCATGGGCAAATCGCTGCCGGTGGCGCACAATATCGTTCAGACCCGTCACACGGACTTACCTGCCTAGCGACGTCGCTGTGGCCGGCGAACCGCCTCCTTTCTAAGGGGGAGGTTTGTGCGGCGTCACTAAGCGATCGCCCAATAGAAGCGGAGGGGCGGAGATGAGTAGCCGTAACATCCCGCCCACCTCCTTCCTTCCTCATTGCCGGCGGCTGCAGGTGAGCTGTAGTTCGTCGTTCCCGGGGTGTCACACGTAGCGATGTGTGCTTCCTCGGGAATGACGAACAACCTGCGTCCTCAACAATCAACGATTTTTTAAAAGGAACGACGTGTCAACGATGGACGATTTGGTGAGTATTTTCCATCGTTAACGGCCGCTCGTTGGTGTCACATGCAATGACGTCGCTATTGATGCCGGATGTGCGTCACTGAATCCGTGACCCCGGCGATATATCGTTAGATACGACTTTGTGTGTAATGGGGCCTTTACCCGAACTCATTGGACTTAATACTTGTGAAGCTGTTGAGCTCAGGTCACGATACCTGCGGCAGCTCTAGACATCGCAATTCATAAATGGACCGTGGACACTGGATGCATAAGACCAGCCTAAAAACATAATTTTGACAAAAAAGAATGCTCTTGTGTATACGGTGCTTGTTTAGTGCCGTGTATACAGCAATCAAGAAGACAGAGATGGTAATAAACCTACCATATGACAGTTTCTTAGGCCCCCTTCATACGTCAAAGATTGCGGTATGTTTGGCGTCCATTTTCATACGTACCGGAAAAGCGGACATACGCTGACCCATGAAAATCAATGGGTCTGCGCACACGTCCGTGTTTTCTCAAGGACTGTGTGTTCCGCACAGAGACAAGTTCGTTTTTTTACGGCAGCACTGATGTCACATGGACCACACACTGATGTGATCCATGTGACACATACCGGAGAAAGCACATGTCTTTGATCTAAACTGATTTTGTATACTCACCTGTCTCCAATGCTGCGGTCTTCGGCGTTGCTATCACTTGCTTCAGTGCCCGCTCATTATGCTCATGAATATTCACTGCACTGCGGACCCAGAAGCAGCAGCAGCAGCACTGGAGACATCACCACGGAGTGCAGCACCTGGGACAGGTGATTATAAAGTTCCTGCTCTCCGTGTGCGATCACAGATTGCACACGGACAGCACACGTGTGCCAAACTCACAGCATATGGATGGGCTATACACACCTTCAACACGGCTGTGCAAAGCGTCAGTGTTTTGCATGTAGGTGTGAAAGAGGCCAAACAGCTAAATCTCCGAGTTGGGGTTGGGATCAGTCCAGAAAAAAAAAAAAAAAAAGTTCACAAAATATACACTTTATATTAGAACAGACAATATATTAACATTGGCTAACTTTTGACCATAAGGATTGACTCACTTGGACATCTCGGCAATTTCGGTAAGATGAACCTGCTTCCTGTCAGCCATCTCTGAAGGGAATATGGTGGTCATGAGATCCTGCAGGAGAGCAGTGATGGGATAAGACCCCGTACTCAGATACTGCGAAGGAGACGATCATACAATTATTAACAGACGGAGTAGTGCAGGCAGGATGAGATGAACACCAATGACAAATGTCCATGCTACCTCCCGTAAGCACTGCTTGCATAGTGGGCAGTATGGTTGGTGGTCCATGCACCGCTCCAGGCATTCCCTGCAGAAGGTGTGTCCGCAAGGAGTGGTCACCGGCTCCAAAAACATCCTGCAAAGAAGCAAAAATACCGGTAAATACAACCAAAACCAAACCCCAAAGCTTCAAAGCTCAGCACCCGGGCCACCCGCTTCTCTCCAGTGCTGCATACATCTCCATCATTTGGCAGGACAGCGTGATTATAGGGATATCAAACAAATCTATTTTTCCAGTGGTGAGCAGTGGTTTTTAATGATATATATGATGCTTTTCATTGCATATTTTGGGTGGTGTGGTGATTTAGAGATAGAAATTCTGGCACAACGATATATTTATTAATATTATTTTAGGCCATTTATTATTTGAATTATTTCATTTTTAGGGGGGGGGGCGATTGCAACCTATGTTTAATATTTTTTTTTAGATTTTTAAAACCTTGATAAATTCCTTTTCAACTTCAGTTTTTAGTCCCCTTAGGGTTTGATCACTCTAATATTATAGTATTGCAGTATATCATGAAAATCATGGTCTCCTATGAATCCCAGATGGTGGACACGGGGGGGGGGTGGGGGGGGCTTAAAGGGTGTTTCAGGTTTAAGAAAACCCCTGCTCCTCCCAGTTGCAGTTTGTTTAAAATACAAAGAAAGGAAAGACCTGCACCCTACCCTGGTCCATCGCTGAGTCTCTGGCGCTGCCCGTGTTTTCTGTAATTATCTGCAGCCAATCAGTGAGCTCAGTGGCTCCGAGTACTATAAGCTATTAACTTGGACAAAGCTGCTGAGCTCACTGATTGGCTGCAGACAACATCAGACACCGGGAGCAGTGGCACAAACTCAAAGCTGGACTTGGGAGAGGGCAAGTATAGCAAAGTTTGATATTCTTAAAGTAAATTTTAGCTGGAGGACAAGGCATTTCTGGAACTCTAATTCCCATCGCTGCTCAGTCTCTGCCTGAAGTCCACAGCGGGCGGTCATGTTCCAGGATCACGCGCTGTGACTTCAGATGTAGCAGAGCTGGAATCGTCGTGGGACCTCGTGTGAATCACATCAGACCTGCAAGGGTGTTTTGGTGGTTAATAAAGTGGTGAAAGAGGGTGCATTTTTTGTAATTTATTTCAAATAAAGTATTTTTCAGTGTTTGTGTTTATTTCCTTTCACTTACAGGTTAGTAATGTGGGTGTCTTATAGACCCTAGCCATCACTAAGCTTGGGCTTAGTGGCAGCTGTGAGCTGCGATTAATCCTTTATTACCCCTGATTGCCGTCGCACCAGGGCAATCAGGAAGAGCCAGGATAAAGTGCTGGGATTGTCGCATCTAATGTATGTGGCAATCTTGGACATCTGCAGGCTGCTATTTTAAGGCTGGTCGGGGGCAATAAGCATGGATCTCCCCAGCCTGAGAATACTAGCCCCCAGCTGTTGGGCTTTATCATGGCTGGGTATCAAAATCGGGGGGAGGGGGCCATACACTTTTTTTTTTAAATGAAAAAAAAAAAAAAAAAAGACGCATGCAGTTCCTCTTATTTTGATACACAGCCAAGATAAGCGCACGGCTGGGGGCTGCAGCCTGTAGCTGTATGCTTCATCTTTGCTGGGTATCATAATCTGGGGGGACCCTACGCCAAATATTTTATTTATTTTTTTACCACAATAGATGCAAATAGCATCTGTGATTGGAAGGAATCAGCTGATACTCAGGGTAGGGGCGCATCTGACTGCAACCAATCACATGTAATAGCAGAAACTGCTGTATGAATACTGGCCTGAAAAATACAATAGCTACATGTAAAAATGAAAAAATGACAATGGAATCTGCATTACTGCTATGAAATATGAATAAAGAGAAATTTAGCTATTGAATTGATCAATGCAACAGAGCCCCAAAACCTCGTCACGGTATTCTCTTATTTTTTATTTTTAAACATAAGAATACCGTGAAGATCAATTCAATAGCTACATTTCTCTTTATTCATATTTCATGGCAGTAATGCAAATTGCATTGTCATGTTTTCATTTTTACATGTAGCTATTTTTAGGCAAGTATTCACACAGCAGTTACTGCTATTACATGTATATCCCTTGCATAGTCACTGGTCTGCATACCTTCTCTCCATATAGTGAAGTTTTTTTAGTTTTTTGCACCCAGTTCAGACTTACAATGGTGTTCCAATTGGTTTTTCTTTATTTGCAACCAATCACAGACCAGTGGGCGGGGAGAGCAGTGCATATGCAAAGAAGGTAATGAGCGGACCCGGAAGCAGTTACAGCCGCGACGAAGCCTCGATAATTACAGCGCGCTTGCTGTAGTCCCACTACCCCTTCCACTACCATTTATAATCGCCGGATTCTGGTTCCCATAGACTTATAAGGGGAGCGGCGTCCATTTTTTTTTTATCCAGTTAGGTCCGCCGGTCCCGGTTATCCGCGAGTCTGCCCAGCACTAGTTATTACATCTGTGACACACTATATCGATGTACTCGGGGCTCTTGACAGAGGAGATGGACAGCTCTCCAGCGCAGAGGCATTCAGGCCGCGATATTATGTATAAGAAATATCAGTGATCTGTTACATTTTACAAGGCCGCCGTCTCTGCGGTTTTGGATTTTTGCATGGATTCCGGCTGTGGTTTTTTGCAACAACAAGTCCCTTTTTCTATTCAGTTTCCAGGGAAACATGCCAGAGGCTCTCCAAATCCTGCTAAATGTGCCTGTAAATAGACTGAAGGACTGTCATGCTGCTCTGTAGATATGGCAGGGAACATCGTGTACATAGCATGGGTCCAAAACCTACGAACCTCCCTCTATTAACCCTGGAAATTATGCAAAATCAACTGTTATGTGCCATTGCTTATATAATGGAGACATGCTCAGTAGCGCTGTACACAAATGTCAACAATCCCATCACCGCTCATCCAAAATTGAAAGATACTGAAAATGCATTAGCAGATTTTTAACATTTCCATAGGATCCAATTTATCCCAATAGGTCGGTTTCACATAGGGATTTTTTGGAAAAACGAGAAACATGTCGTGGATTTTTGCAACGCTGCAGCGACTTGTTATTCATTAATACAAACTGTCATTATTTCGACATTTTTTTACCCTTTTGCTGCACTTTTTTTTCCTGTGGTAAGGTATTTTTATTTTTATACAGGAACAGTCAATAGTTTGGGTACTCCTGTTCAAGCAATGGTTTTCCTTTCATATTGGAATGTGCATATTGTAGATTCAGACTGAAGGAAGAAAAACCATGAAGACGCTGATGTGTTAAAGGTGTTTCTCTACTCCTTGTTTTCATGTGTGCAACAAACCTAAATATGCATTCAACCTTAGATTTCTCAAAGTGGCTTCTTTTCAGCAATTTGACCATAAAAGTCAGCTTCTAGCAGTCTCCTCTGGACAACAATGATGACATGTATCTGCTACTTCACATCTTTGCATCATTTATGAGCACAGTTATCTGAGGTGTTGACAATTTGCAATTTCAAAGATAGGCAACTCTGATGAACTTATCCTCCACAGCAGACGTCATTTTTGGACTTTCAGTCCTGGGGTAATTGTGAAAGCCAGTTTAATCATAACGATTGATGGTTTTCATGACTGTATTTGAGGATAACGTCAAGGTTCTAGCAATTTTCTGGATTGACTAAACTTCATGTCTTAAACTAATGATGGACTGTCATTTTTTAGTTACTTTACTTGAGAGATTCTTGTCATATTCTTGCTTAGAACAGATCTGCAATTGGATTCAGCACTGCTTGGAGCTACATACCAATACAGCCTCTGCAAAACACATGTGATGGTCGCAAACATTTTAAGGCCAATGATTCCACAACTCTTGGGGAGGTATTCCTGTTTGTTGGAAGGCATTCCAGGTGTAGACTAGATAAAGTTGATTGAGAAAATTCCATCGGGTGTAAAGCTGTCGTCATTAGAGTTAAAAAGTTGGGAATCTAAGGTTTAACACATTCTGGTTTCTTTCACATGTGTTTCTTTACTCCTTTTTTTACATATGTGATACTTCATGGTTTTGTAGCCTTCAGTCTGAATCTACAATATGCACATTCCGATAAGAACAAAGAAAACCATGGCAAAAACAAGAGTCTCCAAACTTTTAATCAATTGGCTTATTCATACAAAGAAGGTAATAACCAAATGCTTGTGTAAAAAAAAATAAAAAAAATCCCTGCCTCCAAATAGATTGCTTAAAAAAATAAATAAATAAATAAAAGCAAAAATAAAAGAAAAATTTGAATAGTCAGAAAAAAGTAATGCAAGCACAGAGAGATCTGACCCCACTATTTATGTACCAAATATTATGCATAGTGAGACAAGGGAATGGTGACGTGGCACAGGGGAAGGGGAAAAAAAAAATGGTGGCGATTCCAAAAAAAAAAAAAATTAAAAAACTTATTTAAATTTTTTTGCAATTTCTGCAGCATTTTTTTTTTTTTAGCAACAACAAAGTGGATAAGCATTGAAAACACTCATCCATACGTAGCAGATATCGGGTTTTTCCAAAATTAATCCCTCCCCAAAAATAAACCCATGCAGGAATTATCAGCATTCTCAATGTAAGGCTTAAATATAAGCCCTGCCCTGAAAATAAGCCCTAGTCGCGGTTCAATAGTGAAATGTCCATGCAGCTAAAAAAGTTAAAGATCCTGCAGGACACTTCATTATAGAAAGCAGACACCCCGGAATCACACTCACCAGACGCCGAGCGGGAGGACCTTCGGTCGAATGCACACCCACACACATCAGATGGCACACCCACACACATCGGATGGCACACCCACACACATCGGATGGCACACCCACACACATCGGATGGCACACCTACACACATCGGATGGCACACCCACACACATCGGATGGCACACCCACACACATCGGATGGCACACCCACACACATCAGATGGAACCCCCACACACATCAGATGGAACCCCCACACACATCAGATTACAAAACCCACACACTTCAGATTGCACACCTACACACTTCAGATTGCACACCCACACACTTCAGATCGCACACCCACACACTTCAGATCGCACACCCACACACTTCAGATCGCACACCCACACACTTCAGATCGCACACCCACACACTTCAGATCGCACACCCACACACTTCAGATCGCACACCCACACACTTCAGATCGCACACCCACACACTTCAGATCGCACACCCACACACTTCAGATCGCACACCCACACACTTCAGATCGCACACCCACACACTTCAGATCGCACACCCACACACTTCAGATCGCACACCCACACACATCAGATTGCTCGCACATATGATAGCACACCGGCGATACCGATTGCTTCTTGCAGTCAGAGAATCCTGGAATACAGTGCGGTAGAACACATAGAGGGCCTGCGGTGGAACACATTGATACAGTCCACCGTCGAGTCCTCCATGCATTCCATCACATGTCCTCATGCTCCACTGCACTGCATCCCATCTTGTCTTACTGTCTGGAAGCAATCGGTATAGTAGGATGTGGTGAGTGAGTGTGTGCGACCTGATGCATGTGCGTGTGTGTGCGCGATGTGATGTAGTATGTGCATGCGTTGGCAAGAAGCAGGGGAGGACTGCTGAGGAGCATACCTCTTGGGAGTGCCCATTGAAGATTGCAGAAGGACCTGGGAGCCACGCAGACGTCCGGGGTCTGGTAAGCATGATTCTCCTGGGAAAGGGAGGGAAAGGTATGTGGGGGGTTTTTTTTGGAGGGGAGGGGGTAACCAACAGTGTTTCCCCAAGAATAATACATACTCGAAAATAAGCCCTAGCGATTTTTTTTCGGGGCAAAAAAGAAGTATAAGACAGAGTCTTAATTTTGGAAAAACAAGGTATTTTGTGCGGCAACTGATTTTTGTAATCTGCAATTTTGGGGGGGCGATGTTCTCATTGAGTTCAATAGGGAAATCAAAATTAAAAAAAAAAAAAGTCCAGTCTATTCGCAGGTCCACTTTAAAGTATGGAAATCCTGGCATTAAAAAACCCTGCAAAGCAAAAATGAAAGAAAACCATGATACTCACCTCTGCAGATGCTTTTGCCGCTGTCCCAGAGCTTCCATACTGACCTTTGACTTCTGTGCACTTTGTACAAAAATACTAAAATTTTACTTTATTTCTTTAATTTTAGTCTCTTGAAAACTCACCGAATACACAGCGAGCATTCTACATCAGAGAGGCTCAAGACATCTTTCAGCAATGGATCGGGTGGGAGGCAATCTGTGTCATTCTCCTCATCCTCCAGAGCGTCTGCAAAAACATATTCGAGGACATGACATCTTCTCCATTTATCGTCAGTCTGTAATTTGCAGAGTTCTAACTGCGATGCCAACTTACATTAGCGGAAAAGCTTACTCTATCATCAGTGTCACATCAATGGGAGGTCCGACGCTCAGCACCCCCACTGATCTGATATTGATGACCTATCATGGGAAAGATTTTAAGTTGTTTGGAGGACCAGACAAAAAAACCAAACATGTAAATAACATCTTCACAGAGGAACTGTACAAGGATCTTGTCACGGGGGTGTACAGATGGAACAGGGGCTCCTAGGCTGATCCTAAGACTGGGGCCCCTGTGCTGTCCCTTATCTCGAAGGTAGACTTGATGGTAGCCAAGTTTGAGCCTTCAAACTGACCCTATCTCCTGTCCAAGCCATGGTATTACTCCCCCCCCCACCTGGGGAGCAGGAAGGAAACCCAGTAACCAAAACCCCACAAATAATCACAGACAAGATTAACGAGAAGGCCGAAGACAAACGGCATGAAAATCGGAGCGAGTGGAATGCGATAAAACATCGCATTCCACTCGGACCAATATTAGCCTATGTGCCAGCACCCATGAGCGATTATTTTCTCAGCCCTAATCGGACCGAGAAAACAGTCGCAGCATGCTGTGGGTGCAATGCGACCCTTGTTTTTCTCGCAGCCATTCAAGTCTATGGGGCGAGAGAAAGATCGCACTGCACTCGCAGTACACCTGTGTACTGCGAGTGCCGAGCGAGAATGGCAATAGCCGGCAACGGAGGAGAGAGGGAAATAAATCCCTCCTTGACCTCCTCAGTGCTGGCCCTCCCCTCCTCAGTGCCGGCATGCCCCCCCCCCCCGCAGCTGTGGTCCGATCGCATGATTGGACCTCAGTCGCAATGACACTCTGCTCCCGCTGTGCTGACAGCGTGAGACGAGTGTCATGCGAGGATCGCAGTAGTCCCCGTGTGGCCCCGGCCAAACTCGTGCACACTGCACTCAAATGTGGGACACTATGTGAACTGGGGAGTAACGCAAAAGGGGTTGGAAATAAATGCACGACTGGAGGACACACACACACACACACTATGCTGAACCGTAACTTGAAGATCACCATACAACTGGATAACAACAGGAACCAGGAAGCAAAAAGCAATATCCTTCAATCAGCCCCAGAATCCAGAACCTTTTAAAGGCTGGAGATGGTGATCAGCAGCCTGAGCTCCCAGCAGCTGATCACAAGCCAGCAGAAATTAACTCCCGCTGTGCTGGAGAGCAGTGAAGCCAGAATCAGCTGACGCCCATGACTAGCTGTGCAACTAAAGAACTCCAAGCAGCTTGTCGGACTCTAAAGTGTGACACAAAACGAGTGCAACGTGGAACACCTCATGACAGATTGCTAGTGCCACATATTGGAGGTAGCCCTTCAATAAGTCAATATCAATCCTTTAAAAAGAGCTTTGCCACATGACCTAGGATATAAAGCCAAACCAGAATTTCCATTTGCAGACAGCTGTTTGGGGGATCTTGCCCCTCATCAGTGCAAAGTATAACTTTGCACTTCTAAAGGGAACACCAGTCTGCTGTAGAGAGCGTTATCTATATGTCTCCTTACACCGGATGGCCTTCTTTAAAGGGAAACTTTACTCCTTAGACCCTTTGTCCAAGACCTCACACAGTGTTAACCAATCTTCTACCTTTGAGCTAATGAAGGGCAAGAGCCCCGAAATAGCAGTCTGCAAATAGAGATTCTGGTTTGGCTTTATTTTCAAAGTAAAGTGGTAAGGTTCATTAAATGGTCCATATTGAAGTATATCTCCAAATGGTGGGACTAAAGAGCCTGTTCTTGTCCTCTATGAAGACGCTATTTGCAGATTTTAATTTCCTATGGAGCATTGCATGGCCTATAAGTCTCAGTACACAAAAGTTCTTAAAAGACCTAGGTCTTTTTTCAACCTATGTAACTATGAATGATTTCTTCAGAACACACAACATTGTTGGTTATAAGTGACTTAGGGACAAAATGTAGAATTGGTGGAGGATGGTTGAACTAGATGGACCTAGGTCTATTTTCAACCTATGTAACGTGAATAAGATATCCATCCATGTGAAAATAAATGATAAAATATTGCAGTTTCTACATTAACCACTAGATGTCAGTATGATAAGGCACATACAAAACGCGTTGCTTTACAGCCTACAGTAAAACTGATTGTCATTATCTTAATATCACTGTAAGAGCGTTAACAAGGAGTCATCAAAGACGTGAGCAGCATATTTCTGAGATATGATAGCAATGTCCTAATGGTAGAAATTTGACCACATAGATTGTAAATCTCCAGTCTAGTCACTTCTGATGCAATTTTTTTTTTAATATTGTAATAGCGGAGCAGTTGGGAACCGCCACATAATCACTTCCCAAGGGGAGGAAGATATGAGATATGAGAAGCAGGAGGACGACTTGTACATAGCAGTGTATCATGTAGATCTTTTTATCCATTTCATGGCCTGGAGACAATAGGAGCAGACGCAGAACCGCCATGACTCATCTCTCTAAGCATTTACTGACATGAAATGGATGAGGCGATGGCAGAGAGAAAAGGGAGGCAAAGTGCTAATAAGATTTCGAGAGGGGAAGATTCCAGATGAAGTATGGCAGAGATGGAAAGCCGTGCCCACGTCCATTACCGTGCCCTGCTCGTATTCTCGCTATCGAGAGGAGAGCTGTAGACTCGTGGTCTGGTATCACATCACAGAGCCTGTGTAAAGTGTACAATGTCTGGGGGTCTCCACGCTCTCCCCCAACAGACTATATTGGGAAAGAAAAATAGGTTTGGGCAACTCCGAGTGGGAGATAAGCCATCAGAGGTAGCTGGCAGTGGCTTAAGACCCCGTTACACGTCGGGGTCACGGAATTCGTGACGCACATCCGGCCTCGTTAGCGACGTCGTTGCGTGTAACAGCTCCGAGCAACTGTTAACGATCAAAAATACTCACCTTATCGTTGATCGTTGACACGTCGTTCATTTTCAAAATCTCGTTGGTCGTTGTGGACGTAGGTTGTTCAACGTAGGTTGTTCTGAGGCAGCACACATCGCTACGTGTGACACCCCGGGAACGACGAACAACAGCTTACCTGCGTCCTCCTTCAATGAGGTGGGTGTGTCGTTAATGCAGCTGTTCTCCCCCCTCCGCTTCTATTGGTCGGCCGCTGTGATGGCGCACGAACCTCCCCCTTAACAAAGAGGTTGTTCGCCGCCCACAGCGATGTCGCTAGGAAGGCAAGTACGTGTGACGGGTGTTAGTGATATTGTGCGCCGCGGGCAGCGATTTGCCTGTGACGCGCAAACGACGGGGGCGGGTACGCTCGCTAGCGATATCGTTGCGTGTAAAGCCCCCTTTACTCCTCTCTTCCCACTGAAAACACCTGCACACAAGTCCAAGATGGGCAAGTTTGCAACCTGCCAGTAAACATTTTTGCTGTCAGTGAATGGAAACTGTGATGCTAGCCACTACGTGCAGGAAGTATGGATGGAAGAGTAACGGTTGAACACGTATGAGCACAAGGAGTAAACAGGTGCGTAGTCAGGTCAATATTCGAGGGTCAGAAATCCAGGAAAGTACGTAATAAGTGCAGGGAGAAAACAGACGTGGTGAGGTAATGGTCCAAGGTCAAAAGGCAAGAGGTAAACCAAAAAATGGGGTCAGAAAACAAAACCCAGAACACTAGCAGAGACACAAGCCAACAGCACAACTGCAGAAACAAAGAATACAACTGGCAAGGTTCTAAGCATGCATGCTCAGTAAAGAAGTCTGAGCAATTACCAGGAAGGTTGAACACCTGAGTAATGAGCACCAACATGGAATCCTGTGCTGTCAGTCAAACTGCTAGCTCAGTAACTAAGGAAAGAGCAGCAGAGCATCTCCAAAGGCAAGATGCTCTGCACAGACAAATAGTGTCACTGCCAGGTCTTTAATCCAGGAAAATGCAGCAGAGCATCTTCAAGTCTGCAATATGCTCTGCACAGAGGAATCGTGACAGAAACATTTCTGCTTTATAGCTAGAATGAAATCTTGCTCTACACATGCTTCCATGAAACAGTTTCATATTTTTAATTTTTTTCATTCAAATTTAAATTTTATTATATTTGACGGATGCTGGAAGGATTCAGGTACAGGAACAGACAGGATATTCTGGCACAGGAAACAGACAGGACAGAATCAAGAAGACAGACAGGTGTACTGATAGGTTCCTGGTGAGCTTGATCCCAATTGCTCAGGCAACTCCCTACAGGGGAAGATGCCTTAAATACCAAATGCCTTCCAGCCATACACTGGGTAACGTGTTGCGTCTGTAAGAAACAGGGAGCGTGCAAGAACATTGCCAAGAGACCTGAGTGATGAGCATAGGCCCTGGTGCATGGGGACCGCACAAGGAGGCTGGCCGTGGTGGTGAGCCCGTTGGCGTCCCTGCTGAAGAGAGGAGGTAGGATAATACAGGGATGTTGACATTACATTATCCAATGATGATCCCTAGATTTTGTTCAAATAAGGAACTAAGGGCAGAGACTTGTACTTTGAGGTTGCTGAGACTGAAACCTTTCTCTAGATCATCTTGCAAGAAGTCCATGATCTGAGCTACATCTGGATGGAGTAGATCTGGAAGTCTAGAGCCACACCAATATTCATATTTTGGTGTAAATGGCGTGTGTCAACTGCTTCCTACTCTTCTGGGAGTATATTTATGACTATCTGAGAGTCCTCTAGCCCTCATGATTGAGAAGCCATGCAGCCAAATGTAAGATCTTGGGATCTGAATGGCAAATCGGCCCTGATGGAGAAGGTTATGCATTAATGAGAGTGGAATTGGGGGTAGGCATATGCTAGCCTTAATTCTCAGGAGCGAACTATTGTGTCCACTGCTTTGCAGAAATCTCTTGGGATTAGAGAGAAATAGCAGTCCACCTTTTCATTCTGAATGCCTGCAAAAAGATTCACCTCTGGACAATCCCACCCGCTGACCAACATCTACAATACTTCCCTATTAAGACTCCATTCGCCTAGTTGTACGATTTCTCTGCTCAAGAAGTCCACCTGGACATTGGTGGAGCCTTTTAGGCTAGGTTCACACTTCCGTTAAATTGTAATCAGTCACAATCCACTGCTCTGGTAAACAACGGAATCAGTTTGGCCGATTCCGTTGTTCCCATAGACTTGTATGAGCGGCAGATTGTGACTGATGACGCTGTGTTGCACCCTCTGCCCGACTGATCAGTCGTGAAACGAATGACCGCGGGGCGGAAGGAACGCAGCCTGTAACGGTTTTTCAGCAGCGCAATCCATAGAATTTTGCTGCGCATGCTCTCTCTGGCTCCCTGCACACGTAACCAGGATACACATCGGGTTACTAAGCAATGCGCTTTGGTTAGTTACCCAACATTTACACTGGTTCTGTGTGCAGGGAGCCAGCGCTAAGCAGTGTACGCTGTTAACCAAGGTAAATATCGGGTAACCAAGCAAAAAGCGCTTTGCTTTTAGTTGCCCGATATTTACCCTGGATACGTGTGCAGGGAGGCCGACACTTCCCCGCTCGGCTCCGCCCCATCCCGCACTCCGCATGTGTACACACACACACACACACACACACACACACATACACACTCACTCACTCACCTGTCCCCAGCCCTGCAGTCCCCGCGGCACTGACGTCCTCAGCGCCACGAACCCGCTCGGCCCCGCCCCCTCACGCTCCGCCCCCGCACACAACGGAGTCCGACAATGAATTCTGTTCTTTGTCATCCGTTGTACAACGCATCAGTCACATGCGTCAAGCAACGCATGTGACTGATGCAAAACAACGGAAATGTGAACCTAGCCTTAGATGGAGTGCTGACAGGGAGGGGAAACGTTCTGCCCAAAGGAAGATTTCCGATGAGAGTAAGAGGTACTTTGTACGCTGCGACATCACAAGCCGATGCTGCGATGTCGAGCGCGATAGTCCCCGCCCCCGTCGCAGCAGCGATATCTTGTGATTGCTGGCGTAGCGAACATTATCGCTACGCCAGCTTCACATGCACTTACCTGTCCTGCGACGTCGCTCTGGCCGGCGACCCACCTCCTTCCTAAGGGGGCGGGTCGTGCGGCGTCACAGCGACGTCACACGGCAGGCGTCCAATAGCAGCGGAGGGGCGGAGATGAGCAGGATGTAAACATCCCGCCCACCTACGTCCTTCCGCATTGCAGCCGGGACGCAGGTAAGATGTTCCGCGCTCCTGCGGCTTCATACACAGCGATGTGTGCTGCCGCAGGCACGAGGAACTACATCGCACCTGTCGCTGCACCGGCATTATGGAAATGTCGGACCCTACACCGATGATACGTTTAACGAGCGCAAAAGCGTCGTTATTGTATCAAAAAGGATTTGCACACTACGATATCGACTGCGACGCTGGATGTGCGTCACTTTCGATTTGACCCCACCGACATCACACCTGCGATATCGTAGTGTGCAAAGCCCACCTTACTCTAGATCCTCATATTTTGTTCTTCCTTGATGATAGATGTAAGCTATCCTTGTTACGTTTTCGGAATAGATTTTTACAAGAGCACCTTATATCAAGATACTGCAGCTTTTAAGGCCTCGTCTACAGCCTAGCTTTTTTTTGCTGGCATCCATAGTAACCATCACGAGATGATTCTGATTCCAGGATACTCCCTGCCTTACGTTCTTGGGTTTGAGCCACCAGTGAGTGAAGACTTCACCGACTGGGCAAGGAAATCTTTCTGTTTAGGGATTGAGAGATCAGTCCCAACATAGAAGAATAAATGTTTGCAGAATTCTCATATGCATTTATGACCAGGAAACAGCCTGAATACAAGAGGTCTTGGAACCCAGGACAGACATTGCGAACCTTAATGATACTCTCTTCTGACTCTGCCAAGTTGCTATTCTTAATTTTACTTGAATTTGTTTTTCTTCTGGATGGATGCGTAAGAGTCCGGTAGGATTTCATAGCAAGGTCTTTCTTGTAACAGGGACCAAGTCTGATTTTTGATGGTTCATCAGTCACCTCAGAGATGTCAAAATCTGAAGGGATTTTTGGAGATGTTCTATGAAATCCTGTATTGCGGGAGCTATTACTAGGAAATTGTAGAGATACGGAACTGTGTTGATGTTCTGATTTCTGACGTAAGCCACTGTTTCCGCCATACTCTTGGTAAATACTTGAAGAACCGCTGAGATTCCGAAGGGCAGAACACTAGATTGGGAATGCAGTACCCGATGATCTTGGGGGACAGCAAACCTTAGGAGTTCTCTGTAATATGGATGAATAGTAACTTGATAATAGGCGTCTGGTAAACCTATATTCGAGATTACAAAACTTTGTCCTATCAAGAGGATGGTAGATCTTATGGGTTCTATTTTGATTCTTTTGTAAATGAGGTATTTTTAGTGGCTTCAAATTTATGATTATCCTGTAGGATCCAGTTTTTTTATGAGGAATAAATGAGAATAATGACCTCTTCCATATTCTATTTCTGGAACTGGGGAGATCACCCCTGCAGTCCTTAGATCCTGAAGACCAGACATTGGGGTGTTTCTTAGTTACTGGGATGATAGGTGGGTTATTTTCATACATTCAAACAACTTCCATTTTTATTCCTTTTTGGATAGATTCCAGGAACCACTGATCTGACGTAATTATTTGCCATCGGGAAAGGAACTTTGAGATATGGCCCCCACTGCTCTGGCATCATTGTCTATCTTGTCGCTGATTCTGACCAAGCAGGATGTTCCTTCTTCTTCCCCCCTCAGGGTAACTCTAGTGACCTGACTTTCCTTTCCCTCTGTATTAAGGGATCTGGTTCTAAATTTCTTGGTTCCAGTAAGGATTTTTTCTAATACAATGCTTTATCCAATAATTCATCCCTGCTGGACCGGACAGAGTAGAGTCTGATCTTAGACGCCACATCTCCATCCCATGACTTTAGCCAGAGAGCTCACCTTGTTGAATTTGAAAATACCGAAGACTTGGCTACCACCCTCACTGTTTCTGTAGAGGCATCCGCTAGGAAACCTGTGGCCTTTTGGATAAGAGGAAGTAAAGCTAGAATATCCTCTCTGGGAGTGTCCATGGAAACATGGTCCTCTTCTTGGTTCAGCCACCGGAACATTGACCTTGCGACCCTTGTGAAAACAACATTCATCTTCCATAATGATGCTGAAGTCTCCCACGATTTCCTTAGCAGGCTCCTCATCTTCCGATCCATAGGATCTCAAAGATAACATGAATCCTCAAATGGCAATGTTGTTTTCTTTGCCACTCGGACCACCTGTATGTCCACTTTTGGTATCTCGGAGGAGCATTTAGTTATTTCCTCTTCTAGGGAAACCTATATTTCAGTTCGGCAGGGAAACCCAGTCATTTCCTTGGAAATAACCATTCATCCATAATCAGACTCTAGACGTTTTCATGAACTAGGAACACCATATTCTTTCTAGTCTGAAGACCTCCAAACATCTCATCTTGGACAGACCAAGTATTATCCTCCTCTTCTACTTCCAATGTACTTCTTACAGCTGTAAGGAGCTCCTCCATATCTTCGGAAGAAAAGTAATACTGCTTATCTCCCAGGGTCAGGTCTGGCATGGAGAATAGTTCACCTTCTTCCAGAAATTCCCTGGGAATTGAAGCTCGTTCTTTTTGAGAGTCTGAGTCGGAATATTCTACACACCAGATAAGTAATAACTTACTGATCGGTGGGTGTCTGCCCACTGGGATCCGCACAGATTGGTGGATCATATATTTTTTTATCCCCACTACAAAACGGATTGGCAGGTTGGACACCCGACCTCACTCCATTTATTCTCCATGAGGCTTCTGGAAAAAGCAGAGCGCAGCGTTCCACAGCCCCATAGGGACTGATGGAAAGCTGTGGTTACATATGTGCACTGGAGCTCCGTTCCAGGTGATTTCTGTAGGTCAGAGTCCACAGACCCCAAGTTATCACCTGTCCAGTGGATAAGCGATACTTCTTTTCACCAGATAACTCCTTAAAAATTTTACGATACACTTTAAGGAGCCTTGCAGCTGAAACTGAAAATTAGAACCTAAGCACTTAGCCTTGTAGGGGATGTAGCCCCTGTAAAAACTGCACTTTTAGTGCTTTAGTCACCGCTTCCACACTTAGCATATAGGATCAAACTTCAGCACCTAAGTCGGGTGCTCGGTGTACCCTGGGTGTGGCTAACAGGCTCAGATCTTTGCTCTGCTCACTGGTTTTGCCCATCCACGCCTGCCTCACCTCAGATTGAGCGTGTCTGAGCTTTCCTTGTAGACAGTGCTCACTACAAACAAGACGCTGCTGTCAATCACCATTGATGGAGGTGCGGCCTGGCAAAACTAGTGGGCGGAGTAAATAGCATTTTGGTCACACCCATGGTGTACCAAGAACCCTAATTAGCATAAGGCGGCATCGATTACATCACTAAAGATCCCTATATTTTATAGGGACTACATCCCCTACAAGGATGTGTGCCCATCCCTGATCCTTTTTTTCTGAGACATCTGCTCTGCACAGAAACACCTTAAATAGCAGGTTAGGATGATATTAAACTTCTGTGTATGGTCACATTTAGGCTGATAATTAGAAATAGAATCTGTCACCAAATGTTTGGTAATTTTTTTGTCACCTAATCTGAGAGCAGCATAACTTAGCGGCAGAGACCCAGATTCCAGCAATGTGTCACTTACTGGGCTGCTTAGTGTAGCTTTGATAAAATCACTGTTTAAT